>NW_018408808.1:516230-603286 GCF_002113885.1 Mizuhopecten yessoensis | reverse complement strand
CAGAACAAAAACAACACGAAGTTTGTATGGGCAACAAAAAGGATGATATCCTTTCAGGAGTCATGGAAAAATCGTTTACATGGCTCAATAATGATACTGACACAAACTTAATGAAATGTAGGGTATGCTGCACTCAGAAGATGATTCCGAAATGTCCAGGAAGGATTGAATAGAGGTGCAACAAAATACGTAAAGACTACTGTTGGGGCAAATTTGTTTGACATTCTGACTGTATATTGAGATAAAGATCATATAAAAAAGGTATAATACTATAAAAAAGTATATTATTTTATCCTTATTTTTTCATATGATCTTTATCTCAATTTACAGTCAGAATTTCAAACACCTTTGGATGGGAGCTATGTAAAAAAAAATAAACAAGGAGAAAATTGTTTCATGTTTCTGTGTCATTTACTAAAACTTGGTCATAAATGGAAAAAATAAAAAAATAAGGAGAAAAAACAAGTATTTTACAGAAAATTAAAAAACCTTCATTATTTGTTTAAAACCCTCAGATGCCAGGATTTTGCATCTAGCTTTTAAAAAAAATTGGGGGAGGACCCCCATACCCCCCTCTTATTCAGGAGGGGGGGTACCCCCTCCCGAACCCACCCCCCACTCCTCGCTACGCTCGTCGACCGGGGCGCAAAGCGCCCCAGATCTGAGAATATTTTTCAGGTCCACCAGAAATTAACCAGGTCCACCAGATTAAGAGAGCAGGTGGACCTGTGGTCCACCACCTATTAAAAGTTAGTGTCAACCCCTGGAAAAGGTATAAGGGGTCACCTGTTGGTTTCTGTAGGTTCTCTGGTTCCCTCCAGGCATTAAGACCCCTTGCATGCTTACATCCATGCCAACAAGAGTGATTCATTTGATATAAATTGTTTCATAATTATTGTAAAATAAACGCAGTTTATATTTATAGTGGAAATTAAAACTTTACCACCAGAGACTATGAGAGATCTGGAACACTCAATTCTAATTGGCCCAAATTTTTGCTCCTAATTTTGTCGGCTACAATTGTAGGTATAGTTCATATTTCATTCATGCAAGAGAAATTGCTAAAAAGTTCAGTCTAAACTGAAATGCACAAAAATAAAACACACAAACTTCAAACCATCCTTCTTTGTGCCCAAGGAGAAAAAAATAATAATTTACGGAATCGTAATACGCTCCAAGACATTTTAAACCCCATGGCTTTTCACAGATTTTGCTTCTAAACTGATATATACATGTATGACAAAAAGTAAAATATTTTAAAGATGATGGCCATAGATAATAAATACATTATGGTCAAGTTGTGAATTTTAAGATTATTTTTACAAGAATACTATGTAGTTAATATACATATACAATGAAAATCACTCCATGATCAAACAATTTGTATGCCGGAGATTTGAATTTCCATTAATTGGATGGTTACTTCTGTTCATGTTTTAAGGTGAAGTGAGTGATAAGTATACAATGATGATACAAACAAAATTGAAGCTAGATACATATTGTATAAATATATGTATAGTCCATATCTGAATTTTAAAATCTGATATCTTATTTGAATTAAACTTTTAACTTTTTGTCAATTTTAATCACAGTTACGAAAAAAACTTAACAATTTCAAAGCTTTTAACTACCCATAGACCTGAATACAGTAAATAGATTACAAACCGTAACCTTTAACTTTTAAATCCTGTTCAATCGATGTCCTATAATGAACTGACTAGGAGATAATACACTACTAAAAGCATTTCCCAATTGTATCAATAAATGCCATTTCTACAGGTAATCTCTGTGGCCCTACACTGCCAGCTCAGGAATCTTATATCGCCCAGAAAGATTTCTTCGAAGCAGTCACATTCTTCAAAATATGGCCATGTACTGCCTTAAAGCTTTTATTATTTTAGGCTGAACTTTGGTTCCCACTTTAACAAGTTTAACTGTTTTTCAGCAGACGTTGGTATGACAACCTTTAGGATCCCCGCACCACTCTAACTGTCAATATACATCTAAAACTGTTTTCTGCGGCATGAATATGGCATAAATGAATTGTTAACTAGACCTAGACCTCTGTTCCACACCACCCCCTACAGAGCCCAATCAACACTTCCTGTATAAACTCTGGTCCATACCACCCCCTATATAGCCCTATCAACACTTCCTGTATAACCTCTGATCCACACCAACTCCATATATAGCCCCATCAACACTTCCTTATAACCTCTGATCCACACCATTCCCTACAGAGTCCCATCAACACTTCCTTATAACCTCTGATCCACACCACTCCCTATATATAGTCCCATCAACACTTCCTTATAACCTCTGATCCACACCACCCCTATATAGCCCCATCCACAGTCCCTGTATAACCTCTGATCCACACCATCCCCTATATAGCCCCATAAACACTTCCTGTATAACCTCTGATCCACACCAACTCCATATATAGCCCCATCAACACTTCCTGTATAAACTCTGGTCCATACCACCCCCTATATAGCCCCATTAACACTTCCTGTATAACCTCTGATCCACACCAACTCCATATATAGCCCCATCAACACTTCCTTATAACCTCTCATCCACAACACCCCCTATATAGCCCCATCAACACTTCCTTATAACCTCTGATCCACACCACCCCCTATATAGCCCCATCCACACTTCCTTATAACCTCTGATCCACACCACCCCCTATATAGTCCCATCAACACTTCCTTATAACCTCTGATCCACACCACCCCCTATTTAGCCCCATCCACAATCCCTGTATAACCTCTGATCCACACCACTCCCTATATAGTCCCATCAACACTTCATTATAACCTCTGATCCACACAACCCCCTATTTAGCTTCATTCACACTTCCTTATAACCTCTCATCCACACCACCCCCTATATAGCCCAATCAACACTCCTTATAACCTCTGATCCACACCACTCCCTATATAGTCCAATCAACACTTCCTTATAACCTCTGATCCACACCACCCCTATATAGCCCTTTCCACAGTCCCTGTATAACCTCTGATCCATACCACCCCCTTTATAGCCCCATTAACACTGCCTGTATAACCTCTGATCCCCCCCCCCCCCCCCCTATATAGCCATATCCACAGTCCCTGTATAAACTCTGATCCACACCACCCCCTTTATAGCCATTATAACCTCTGATCCACACCACTCCCTATATAGTCCCATCAACACTTCCTTATAACCTCTGATCCACACCACCCCCTTTATAGCCCCATTAACACTTCCTTATAACCTCTGATCCACACCACCCCCTATATAGCCTCATCCACAGTCCCTGTATAACCTCTGATCTATACCACCCCTATATAGCCCCATCCAAGTACACTTCATGTATAACCTCTGATCAACACCTCCCCCTATATAGCCCCATCCACACTTCTGATATAACCTCTGATCCACAACACCCCTATATAGAGCCCTATCAATACTTCCTGTATAACCTTTGACAAACAACACCCCTTTTATAGCCCCAATGGACACTTCCAATAAATCCTCTTACCCACACCCCCTCCTCTATAGCCCCATCCACACCTCCATGGTTTTATAACCGCCCCCTGCTCCTAAGAGACCTCAGCATCTAGTTCATACAAGTCCCACAACTTACAAAGTAAGCATACTTGAGACTGAAGTATAATCAATAATTCTACATTTAAATTTTAACTCCACACAGAAGCCAGGAGTCTCCCCGTCTCAAATCCCTACAGTCATAAGATAATGGTGTTCCCCTCCGAAAAAGCCTCAAGTTTCACTATATACCTTTGAAATGTAGCCAATTTACTGTTGTACATAGTAGCTCCGTGTTTTAAAGAACCTTTAGAAAAATCACAAATAAATTACAGTAGGTATTATATGTAATACCAGTATAGCTTTAATGCGGTAACTTAATTTACCGAACACATTCCAGTATTTGTCAGCTTACTTTCCTTAAATGAATAAAATTATTCATATAATAAAGATTTTTAAACTAACGTTCCTGCAGTTATTCGTAAATAATTATTTTGTCTTGTTATAAATTGATGGTGTTCGCATTTTTAATGAACTGATATATATATAAAATTTGATTTACGCACTAAATCTTTAAGTGCAAGATGACCAGACTTTGAAGCTTGCGGAACTTGACACAATACACAGAGGGGTTGGGACTTAAACATCCACCGTTGCCACAATTTTTCTTTAATGTCAAGTCTTTTTTTGTGACAACATTCTCAAAGTACTTGGTCAATGAGTGTGTCCTTCAGTTGTGTAAACCCAGGGTACTTAAACTATTAGCCGAACCAACAGACGCCACGAACATTACACACACATGTTGTCGACCCCTTCGTATGTTTATCATTTTCATCGTTAAGTGTCGCCAGTAGCAATATTGACATAGTTGAACATCCATACTGCTGTGAAAAAGTGGACTGAAATAAAACTAATTTTCCTTACATTCCATTTTATCTAGACAGAAATCACATTATTTTTTATGAAAATAATACTTTAAAATTTTCTATAAATAATCCCTTTATACTTATAGGCAGTGTTTTGGTTTGTTTGTTTTTTACGTCCTATTAACAGCTATGGTCATTTGAGGACGTGCCAGGTTTCGGTGGTGGAGGAAGCTAGGAGAAAAACCACGGACCTACAGCGTGTACCTGGTGACTGCCCCCTGTAAGGTCTTGAACCCACGACCCATCGGTGGAGGGCTAGTGGTATCAGAATGTCAGACGCCTGACTTTGCCACTGTCGCGGCACCTTCATGTTTCGAATATTCCAATTTCGCACGAAGAGAAATTGTTGCTGTCACATGAAACATGTACAATACATATATATACATTGCATGTGTATGTTATTTTTATTAGCAGAGATACATGGGGGTTCTCATAAGGACGAATCACATTACTAGTACATGTAAACTAGAGCTCAAACGATATATTGTATCGTATTGCATCGCGATACTTTCCTGTGTATCGTATCAAATTGTTTTGTTTGCCTGTATCCAGATACACTAACAGTTCTTAAATTATCGATCAATTTTTATCAAACCCTATAAAAGTGTACTTATTGTTTTGATCCATCAGTGAAGATTCGGTTCACTGTGTAGTCACACCCAAAAATACTAGAAATTATACAAAAATATTTTTTATTATTATTTCTATTGAAGTCTATGACATAACTCGATAAAATCCTGCACTGAATCATTATGAATTTGACCTTTTAAGCAGCTATTAGTATCGTGTTACGTATCGGAAGCATCGTACTGTGATATGTATCGTATCGTTGCAGTCCTAAGGTACATACCGTAAAATTCTAATATAGGCAGCAAATACATACATCGGTGGTCGGGTGACACAGTGGATTGTTGTAAAATAAATAAAGTTTATGTTTAAATACATGCATTCTGTAACGTTTCCCATTTTGTTTCGGATGGATTCTGAAAATGCTATTGCAGCGCATTAAGACCAGATATTTCATCGTCTAGTCAATATCTGGTCAGGACCTGATATGGGACTTTCTGATTTTGACAGGAATGATAATGACCAAAGCGATATATATATATCAGAAATAAACAGCATAGTTTCTATAACTTTCTTGTTTAAATGACAAACATATCTGATATTTCACTTCTAGAAACCTTTATCAAAAATATTTGTACCTCACACTAGTACTTAAAATTGTGGCAGATTCTATTCACATTCACAGTAAAGCAAGGATACACTTGGACCATTTGTGTGGAGTAATCTTGGCCTTATATATAGGATTTTACATGAGTTTCCATTGCATATGAGATTTATGAAACGAGTCTAAGAATTTTTCAATTTAGCGAGCTGCTGGCGAGCTAAAGTGAAATCATAAGAAAAAAAACGAGTGTAAGGTCCTTTTTATCACATAATCAAGATTTGCGGCATTTATTCGTCGTGTAAAACGACAATTTTCATTTAACCATGAAATGTAAAAAGCCGCCATTTTGACTCCAGTGCGTTTACAAGTCTATGACGTCAAGTACTTGTCCTAGACGTGACGTCACAACTGAAACAATTGAAACTTACCACCAATCACAGGGCTGATAGGTCATATTACGCAAGAAAATATGACATGGGTATATATATTCACTGGATAACACAGTACATTATTTATATATAAATGTGATAAAAAGGGATTTGGCAATAAACAGAGTGATATAAATCAGGGGACATTGAAATATGTTGGCAATAAATAGAGAATAATACATGCCTTTTTCCATATCACACCCAGTATCAACCCGAGACTGCAATATCAGCCCAAGGACCGAAGGCTTAATTATACCGGGTGTGATATGGAAAAAGGCATGCTTTATTCTGTTTATTACATACTTACTAATAAAAGCTACTATATTATGATATATTTTTCTTTTGAAATATTTAAAAATGAAATTTTCAAAAAGGGGTGTGATACGGGTTTTGCTGGCTGATACGGGTTTTGGGGTGTGATACGGCGGGGGCTGATATGGCTTTTGGGGTGTGATACGGCGAGGGCTGATATGGGTAAGAGCAATTGTGTCGTATCGCATATACAAAAACCCCGTAATTATTAGTAAGTATGTAATAAATGAAATGATCGAGGTGCAATAAATTAAGAATTTCAACAGGTCGTCAAATTTGACACTACGTTTGTCAAATATTAGCACTAAAGTCTCAAAAGATGTTCGTACTTAGTTTCATGTCCAAAGCCTTTCACGAAGATAGATTTTAAAAAAATCTATACTTAAAGCCATTTCGTTTTGTTCCCAGTAAAAAGTGAAGTATATATTACCTGGTAATTACCAAAGCTAGACGACTATACCTGGTACCATTCACTATAAGTAGTCAATACAGACTGAAGATCGTTCATTACAACTAACAATCACTATCGTAGATAAGTCTATAGATCTCTTTCCTTGATCAAGGAGTTCTATAGATCTAAGGCTATTCTTTTTCTTATTCAACGTTGAGTAGAATATTCTAAAACCCTGTTTTACTTTACTTAGTTGTAAGGTTATTGAAAGCAGATGAGAACGGGTAATCCAATCCTTTTCTCTTCAAATAGTTTCTTCATTTTTTGCAAGAAGTATTTGGTTTGTTTGTGTTTTACGTCCTATTAACAGCTATAGTCGTTTAAGGACGTGTCAGGTTTTGGTGGTGGAGGAAAGCCGGAGTTCCTGGAGAAAAACCACCGACCTAGTAGCCAGTACCTGGCGACTGCCCCTCGTACATGTAGGTCTCAAACCCACGACCCAGTGATAGTGGGCTGGTGGTAGCAGAATGTCAGACGCCTTAACCACTCGGCCACCACAGCCAGGAGAACCACAAAATTATAATATATCATTAATGTTGTCACCATCAAGAAATATTTATTAAGTTTTATTTACCATTTATTAAAGTGTTCCATATGAACCACATCTGGTAATAATAATAATCTGAGGTTCTTATATATATACCGCTTTATCACAACCTAGTTCATAGGTCGTCTCAAAGCGGTTCACAAATTATTGCCCAAGGTTATAGGGCCTTTGCAACCAGCCAATATCTTTCTCAACTCCCTGGGGAGCATACAGGCGGTGCTGCTATTTCGGCACTCACAGCTAGCATTCTACAATTCTAGCACTGCCTAACTAAATACTCATTTACAGCTGAGTAGACTGGAACAAGCGGAGTAAAGTATCTTGCTCAAAGATACAACACAGTGCCGTGCTGTGCCGTGCAGTGCCGTGACTCGAACCAGCAACCCTTCGGTCACGAGCCCGGCATCCTACCACTAGACTACCGTGCCTCCTGGTGATCACTGGTGATTTATTTTACATTATATACCCATAACAGTTTATAAATATTATGAAGAGGAAAAATATTTTTTTTTATTAAGAAAGTTCTGCAAATGTGTGGAATAACTTACCAGAAAATGTACTATTTGCAAATAATTTAAACTGTTTCAAAAATGAACTGGATAAACACCGGAAAAACATTGATTTATTATATAACTTCAAAGCTAATTTATAAAGTGTCGCTACAATCAAAAAAAAAAATTATTATAACAATTACTATGTTTTGAGTCTGGTGTAGAGGTTATAATATCCTTTACCTGAAATCTATCATTAAATCATTAAATATCATTATCGAAAATTTGAGTAATTGAAAACAAAAATTGAAATATCATCAATTTTGTTATACTCTCAAGTAATGTTTTGAAACTATTTTGTCTACGAACCTGAATTTTCCTGCATTTTTGAGAGACAAGTGCGGAAAAAGAAAAATTGACATTATGATGAACATTCGATTCCTGTATCAGTTAAATAAAATCTACAATGGTGTGATTTATGACCCTACAAGATCTACTAATACTGGTACATATCTCCCATAACTGTATATGCATATTTCAATAAGTAAACAACCACACAAATTGGACACTGGCTTATCAATTAAGTTCACCGTCAATCAAATACTTTAAATCAATTTTGAGATACAACAATATCTGGCCGAGAGTAGCGAAATCCCATTTGTTTAATAACACTATACACAGCTTGATCATATAACTGAGCTTAGCAGTTTATTGAAAATCTTTCAGCGTTATTTAAACACCAATTCAAGTCCACCGTCAACATTGCTGATTATAAGCCTCTTACAGTATGGAATTATACACTACAAGGCTGTATCAGAGGCCGAAGGAAATACAGGTCAACTTTAATCCCTTTCTTTAAAAAGGTGTGAACTTGTTATTTCTTTTTTTCCAATTCTTGTAATGTCAAAATTTCTGATAATCCTTTATCACTTCTGATCCATGTCATGTACCTCTATAGGAAATTTATATATTTCTGCTTCAAAGAGAAGATTTATGAATGAAATATTTTCGATCTTACCCTGTCCGAAGCTTGCCATGAACGCAGGGTGAACTTACAATGCTGTGTTAACCAAACAGCCTTCTGTGAAATCTATAATACATGTTTGATATTAACTACTGCTTTCAAGTGCACTCTCTCTGATGTATCTCATTATGTTTGTGAAGTAAGCTCTCCAAAGAGTCCTCAGTATATATAAAGAAAAGGCAACAGTTTACTTTTCAAAAATGGAAACTCTTTTCTTCCACACAAAAGAGAAATATTTACAACTTTTACAAAAGACAAGTAGAAATTAAGTTAACACTTAAGCTATCTCATACATGTGGGTCACAGGATTTGTCTACCGAACACTTTGATTAACAGTAAAATATATCAGAAAAAAATACAATAATTGTCTCTTCTGAGATAATTTTCCCTTACACCAACTTTTTGTATCTATAAAAGAAAAGGAAAAATGAAACAGCCAGGAAAGGATTCGAACCCAAGACCTCTTAACTCTAGGTGGATACACAGATAAACTGAGCTACCTGGTCACTGGGGGTGGGCATGGTCCAGTTCCGTCACACTTCCCTTTTCGACAACAAAGTTTTCAACCCAGAAGACACGTCAAGGAGACACCATTACAATTTACACAAGTATATTTATTACAGAGGAAATTGTTAGGACAGAAAAAATATGCAAATCTAAAAACTGGGCCGCATGCATATGGGACCTCCAAACTCTTAAAATAGGACACTTTGAATTACCTGGTCACTGAATATTTAAGAAGTCGGAAAATGGTTTCTCCAAATTTTCAGAATAAAGGTTTATCACGTTTTATTCTGCTTTAACTGTACATATTGGTCCCTTGCTAAAATGTTAATCTTTTTTTTTAAAACAATTGTGTTAATTAAGATATGAACCTATATTATTCACTTTCGTTGGCCTGGAAATGTGTAGCGGGTCTTCATTTGGGAGAATATTAGGGTATTCAGAAAAATACATGCATTTCCTGACACAAGATCATTATTGTAAGGTCTCTAAGTCTCAATCAGGAAATTAATTTTATAAGCCTGTATGCAGACCTCAATTCATTTTCGTTTTTCCCATACTAGTTATCCCTGAAAAAATAAAGCAGCTTTCCTTCACATATAAACTATCAATATTACAACCATCTACTAAATCTACTTAAACTTATCCCAAATATTCCTTTCCCTATTATAATCATGATCATCATAGATATTGGATATTTCTTAAACAATATGGCTAAAAATTTCAAGAAAGGGACTTATTTCTACTGTGAATTTTAGGAGTATCGAAAAAGTATCATGTCCACAAGTTTGGTGATATCATATATATATGTGGGATTCACAGAATTCATTGAAAAACTGCAGGAGTTGTCTGGACAAGATGAAGCTAAGTATTTTTAAATAGGCCATTAGTGTAATAAAATAGTGGTATCGAAAAGGAAAGCTCAGGTGCACAACATCACATTGAGGTGACTACAGTGGTGTATTTTTTATAATGTTCCACAAAATTGTGTGAAAATCTGGACATGATTTTGGGGTATTTTTTTGTCATAGGGACATGACATCCATTAAACCATGCAGTTTTGAAAAATGATGTGCAAGTGCACAACTACAGATTGCAGCGACTACATCAGTGATTTAACACGAAAATTTAGATGAACATTTTGTGATTTTTCTGGATAAGGTTGGTTTATAGTTTGTAATAGTGCATACATTTGTATATATATAACTCTGACTTAAAAAGTATGCAAATGTACCCAACTTCAGCTTTGATAAATCATTTCTGAAAAGAAAGTCTTACCTTGCGGGAATTTTATGAGAAAAAAATAAATATGAAATAAACAAAATATAATCAACAACAACAGTGTTAAGAGTGTAAACACCCAGTGGGGCCAGACTGGGATTCGTACCCTGGACCTCACATAGTTAGACTATCGGTCTAACCGATTAAGCTACCTGGCCCAACTTTATCCAAACGGAAGTTAAGGGGTGGGGGTTACTGTAATAAAAGAATCCTTAAATGCTGTGTGGTACGTTACACTTTCCCCGCGTGCGTGAACCAACTTACCCTGTCAGGCTGACGGGCGTCCACCACCACGCCCATCAGAGCAGTGTACGGGGCATTGTTGACGGACCTGAAAGTTAATTTAGAAAATCAGTTAATGACAAATATTACCTAATTACAATGTCCTATTAATTAGAGGATTGTATGCTATGATTAGTTTCTATATGTAATTCATGTTAATTATCATTTTGCAATTTACCACTTCTTTGTGTCTTTCAGACCGCGTTCATTGCCGAATAAACATCTTTTAAAGTATACGGAACAGAGTCCCATTTACTAATACATTTAGTGGCAGTCAAGTTAAAAATATCCAGATAGACTTAAGCAACTAAATTTTATATACTTTCCTCTCCTTTGCCTAAATTATTCCAAATAAAAACAATTCAATCTTCATTTTAACAAAAGTTCACTCAGTGTTTGAAAGTAAAGGTGATTTCTACACAACAGACCGTTACTTCATCAATAATTGTTAAGATTGGAAGGTTAATTAAATAAAAATATGACACAATCCTCACGTTCACACACATATATATGTCAATTTCAGTCAATTCAAAACTATAATATGTGACAGAAGGCACCCTAACACACGGACGATGCTGATTGGTTTTCACATTCAATCCAAAATCTAACTCTTTATATTTGAATAAAAAAATTATGAAGGCGCTTGGTAAACCTACTGTCTTTAGAAAATTAAAAATTTACTAGGTTCGATAAACATGATAACCATACATCATTAATAAAGAAACTCAATTTCTTATTCTCAAAATGTATAGCTATGATTCCGATGTGACAGTAATTGTTCATTATGAGATAAGAGATTGTTTAGCCCAGTGTTTGAACTTAATGGTAGACCCACAGACTTTTACCATGAACATCACTACATGTCTAGGTCTCTTTGAATCAATGACTTCATAGACCAAATTGTCTATGATATTATTTCTGATAATGTGTATGATTGATTCATTTATAAGTGTAGTAATTATACGTAAAATGTACTTAAAAAAGGTCAAGGTATGGTCTATCAAAAATAATTATTCAGCAAATATCATTACAGGACCACATCCCAGATGTCCAACCTGGAGTACGCGTACGTGGTAAATTAATGTGTACACATGTATCCAATGTATTCATTTCCCATTCAATATTATTTTTTTATGAAAAAGGAACATCTATATATGCTGAAATACAAATTTTGCTGAAAGTTTCTGTCTTCACCAAAAAAAATTAAACATGGAACTTTTTTTCGTAAACATCTACATACATACAACCCACATAATTACAGCTGAATACTGTAACAGCCTATCTAATATCTAAACCCTGATTTTTTTTCCGGGGAGTGTTGGGGGGGGGGGGGGGAGGTATTTTCATTCACTGCATTTGGTATCATGACATTAGAAATTAAAAACCTTATCGCACTGAAAAGTATATTTCATTTTTTGTAAGCATTACAGTAATAACTGCCACCAGCGAACATTGTTTCTAAACTAAGCTTTTAAGTTTTATAACACATAAATATATGGGGAATTATATTATGATTATTCGTCGACGTATAGCAACCAGCAAACACAGGTTACAGCATCTGGTAGTTTACTATCGCTATTGTGACATTTACTGCAATCAAGATAGGCTTACCAACAGATCAAAAATCAATGTTTCTAACATTACCTGTGAGAATGGTACGAGAATAAAATATAATAACAACACATTTATTTCATTCCTGAATCAATATATTTATATTATGTTTCAAGTCAAAGCTGATGTGATCTTGTCTATTTTACTAAGTAACATTACATTGTCTTAGGGTTGATTCATGATTGATTTTATCTCAAGACACTCTTGCAATGTCAGACTTGGCTCGGGTGTCGTCTGCATTCGAGATTGGTAGCTAACAACGATTGCATGACACAAGCCGATGTAAAAAGATTTTTTTTAAGTGGCAACCTTACTTGCAGTAGGAGATGGTAGCCTTAGGTGCAGACGGTGGAATATTTGGGAAATATGAAGTCGACAAACGACCCTTCAAGGGATGCGATCCCATCGTCGATACATCCGCCATGCTTGATCTCTCGGACTGGACCTGATCACTCAGTTGGTATATCCTTCCGATAAAATAGGGCACTAAGTAAACAATGGTCGTTTTGTTATTCTGTATATTATTTATATGATGATATACATATATTATCACAAATACACATGTTGTTACTCTCTGTGGTATAATGAGCGTTAGTTAGTGCTTTTTTACCTGGTATTCCACTAAATCAACGTAACTATGGACGCAATTTAAAGTCCGCGAATTAATTCGCGCAATCTACTTCCGGAGTAAACATTGCCACGTGCTTTTGTGCTCGCCTCCTATCAACGTACGAAACATGTACAATCACTTTTCATTTTTTTTAATAGTAGGATTTAAACAAGAATGACATGTTTTATTGGAAAAGAATAATAGACGCCTCAATATATGAAAGTGCATGTCTATATACCAGTGTATGTATGTGCATGACAGAAGAACTTTAGTCTACTAAATAATATACACGTTGGTTGGTTGTATAGAGCATAACGTCCTATCAACAGCTAAGGTCATTTAAGGATAATTTATTGATGAAATTATACTTGTACTTTTGTATTTCAAAAAATAAAATTTTACATATTTGGACAATTAATTGATACCCGTTATTGCACTTGTGCCTTATATATTGGTAAGACATAGAGAACATATACGGGAAGTGTTCATCTCTACAACAGACTGAAAATGAAACGGATAAGATTATCACATTTCAAATATGCAACAAATTAATCAAGTAAATGCTAGACAACAAGGCATATACATCCAAAACCATGTCATTGATTAGAAGAAAGCATGCAATAATTTTAATTCAAATATGGGTTTAAAAACTATTGAAAACGACTACTGCAGTTGTCAACATAAAGTTGGTACATTAGTTCGGTACTGAAGTCTAGCATTGGCAGTAAAAGACGCTGACTCCTCGGCTCTACCACAGACTTGTTATCTTGGTTGGTTGGTGCATTAGTTCGGTACTGAAGTCTAGCATTGGCAGTAGAAGACGCTAACTCCCCGGCTCTACCACGGACTGCTACAGTGTATCTAATTAAGACCATGGCTTTATATAAAGTACCATAGCCCGAGTTTCCTCTGGCCCTGACACCAGACTTTGTCATTTTAACAGATAAATGTCTCGTGTAGGCCAGACATCTATTCGTCAAAATGTCTAAGTCTTGAGTCAGGGCCAGAGGGAACTCGGGCTAAAGGTACCAGAGATAACCTGACTTTATCTGGAACACCTCGACCCTTTCTTCCTTAAAAAAACCCCAGTGTTTTTAAATGAATAATGATAATACAATTTAATAAATAATAAATAAAAGACTATATTTCAGGTCGATAGCAGTTTGAGTCAAAGACTCTTCTAACAAGTGGTCGACAGTAAAATGTACAATATTTACAACATTTTCTGATCTTATAAGAGCAAGTACCTGTGGCTGGAAAAGCTGGTGTGACCATATATATAAAAAAAAAATATCTTAAAACGGAGAGATAGTGCCCGTTTCGGACTACATGTAGTATATAAATATAGTCATAGGCACTTACAGTATTATGGATAATCTCGTAATGAAAAAATAAATAAATAAATAAACACTAAATAGGTAATTGTCTTTTTCGTTGTTGTTCGTGAATAATTCTAACTTTTATCGAAACTATTACCATTACACCTGAAATGAATAAATTTGAAAAATCCAGAAGTTCCCTTTAACATGCTTGACCGACACATCAATGTGGACATCAACAACACACTGTACACTCCGTATAACAAGGTCTTCTCCATCAACAACACACTGTACACTCCGTATAACAAGGTCTTCTCCATCAACAACACACTGTACACTCCGTATAACAAGGTCTTCTCCATCAACAACACACTGTACACTCCGTATAACAAGGTCTTCTCCATCAACAACACACTGTACACTCCGTATAACAAGGTCTTCTCCATCAACAACACACTGTACACTCCGTATAACAAGGTCTTCTCCATCAACAACACACTGTACACTCCGTATAACAAGGTCTTCTCCATCAACAAGGCCAAGGAAGGCATAGAGATAGTCCTCAAAATACTGTATACGTAGTCAATATATATTACATACATTTTATTTATGTTACAAGAATAATGAAACAAGTAATTTCAACTTATACATTAATCACTCTTGTTGGCCCGGATGTTAGCGTGTGGGGTTCTTAGTGTGGGAGGAAACCGGAGTACCCGGAGAAAACCCAAGTATTCGAGTAGGTGACCCCATACATTTTCACGCCCGATCGGGAATCGAACCCCTGCCGCCTTGGTGAAAGTCAAGAGCGCAACTGCAACACCCGACCACTCTAATATATCAGGGGGATAAAAAAGAACGTTATCTTGATCACATGTTCTTGTGGTATGGCTAGTCATGTTGAAATTTAATAGAAAACAGTTTTCGCACATAAATATAAATAAAAGGATATATAAACAACACAGGGACTTGTGAATTTTTACAGCTATATTTGGACCTTACCTTAGGTGTTCAGATTAATTTAACATTTATTTAAGGGGTTTAAATCGACTTTCGGTAAAAATGACACCACCAATGGTTACCAAAAGTCGATCTCAATCCATAAAACATGTGAAATTAGTCTGAACACCTTAGGTTAGGTCCAAATAAAGCTGTTACAAATTAGCAGGTCCCTGTGGGGTTAACATGTATAACGGGTGAATGTGGAGCGCTAAAAGATAGCGGGACACGACGGAGTTCCGTCCCTTGGGTATAAACCAATAAATTCGAGTTACTTCCCTTCACTATTGCTGCAATAAAACAATGGCAAACCTAAAAAAAGGGATGCGTACACCGTGTTGGATCAGAAATTCGACCTTAGAGTGTCGTTTCGACGAAAACGTAGTCGCTTCAAAATAAAAGACCTAAAGGGTTTATTTGATCCAATCGTGTCCATTAAGTATATAATAGTACTGTCACTCGTGCAAGAACCTGATGGTATCCATTATTACTCAGCGATAGTAAAGACCATGAAATATTATATATTGTTATTTATATTACAGCATCAATCTTTTTATTGATTATTCTCTGTGTCATGGATAACCTCCCTCTACCTTAAACCAAACAGGAAGACGCAGTCCTATATAAGCATCTAAATAGCACGTATAGTCATCTTTTAACCCCCTAAAACACGTATATATTAATATTTTTGTATTTATTTTAAGACGGTTATTGTATTTTTAACCCAGTTATTCTTATGATTCCTTATTAGATTGATGAGATTTCCCGACTGTTGTTTCTCCCTCTCGAGCCCCGAGCGAGCGGGCACATTCGATCAATTCACGCATAGTTGCTGTAGCGTTGCCTATATAGTATGGTGTACTGTATCTTACCAAAAGGTAACGTCTTCTTGTCAATAAACTGTTTGGCATTGCTAATAAAATATTCCCGGGGATTATTTACAAAGCAGGACATAGACCAGATAACATTTGACTTGAATTGAGCTACAACCAATCTGTGTTAAAGATGAGAGCTTGGTCGGCGGGAGGCGAACTTCTCAATCGCGTGGGCGTGTAACAAGATGTTTACCAATCATCCACAGGGTGGGAGCTTATAGCACACCTAAGTTGTTGTTCGCGAGTGAACACGGTGATTTATTTGCAACGAGTTTTTTGTTTATTTGTGTGGAATTTAACGCTCTCGCAATGCATAAGGTCATATGAAGATGGCACATGGAAGTGGTTTGTGTCATCAAAATGCGATATTTGTGCCCCAATAAATGGGGGGGGGGGGGGGGGGGGNAATATTTGCCTTGTTCCGCTCGGTAGGTAATAAAATGTACCACTCTCATCATCAGAGGAAAACATCTTCCCCTATTCCGCTCTGAAGTAAATAAGATATAGATGTACCGAGAACTCATGCAGAAAAAATACACTTCGCCCCGCTCTGCCCTGATACATCTTCAATTCAGTTGTAGAAAGGTTCGCATGAATTGAAGATATCTTTAATTGATTTGAAGATATTTATAATAAAATTGAAGTTCTCTACACTTATTTGAAAATTTGTCAATTCGGCATTCCATGGGGTTAAGGTCATTTAACCAGGCTCTTAACACTGACAAATACATCCCATATAGACACTAACAACACTACACACTGCTGTTTACGTGACTGTCTGTAATTATGGAATTCAGAATTCCTGTTGTGATATTCAACTTCCGGTTTATAACCAGTGGTGTTTGAAATGTCACCGCAGCTATCACATTGTCGTATACTAGGTTTGTGTGATCTTTACAATACTGTGACCTTCGCTCTGTACGGCTAATACACGTAGCTTCTGTACGTAGCTATGCACATTTATGCACAGTGACGTTTTATTCCCCGATGCAACGTCCATTTTTTTCGCCATTTTCTCTCACAAACAGCACGTAAACAAAATTGTCATGCTTATATTGAGTTACAACAGTGTTTATTAGGTACATATTTATGTGTGTGCTCTAAATCCGGAACATTTAGGTACGTGACTGGCTAGACACATGCAGCCATCTTCGTTTCAAATAAAAGAGCATGTGTTTCAGGCGTTTGACGTCACTTCCTGTTACAATTAAGTGTACCCACCTAGAGCGATACACTCAATGACCAAGCGATGTTCAGCTTGTCACAAAAGATGTCTCTCCCCCGTCTCCTTCAACAATGTATTATCTAGCTAACCAAAGCAACCATGCCACTCAAACTGCTTTGCACGCACGCTATACCCGGAAGCTATTGGCGAACAGACAGGCATACCGTGGTTTCTTCAGAACATGAAAGCTATTATTCTCAGCCCTTTCACTTTCACGTCCCGCATCCCCCGACTCCTACGTACATGCGTTATAAAGATGAACTTTCGTAGGCCCCTGCTCACCCCAACACATCCGCTATTTGTTAATCAAAGACTTGGTTCATTTTCTGCCAGCATCCACAGTTTACCTTGATCACGTGCAGCTAGTTACGGTCACAAGCCAGTAAGATTTATTCCATTAAGTACAATACTATCTGCAATCAAGCTTGTTTGTCCTTCCTTCCTTCCTTTCTTTCTTTTTTTTTTTTTTTTTCTTTCTTTCGTACTTTCTGTCTTTTTTTAACAACTATTTCTTCGGTTTGTTTGTTTTGGTTTCACGTTCTCTTGACAGCCAAGGTCATACGAAACCGTTGTTCTTTTTTCTAAAGAAAAATGATGTCTAATATCTTTGTAATCTGGTAAGTTTAAATGAATCACGTCTACCCATTTTGCAAATTCACGGAGGCGAAATTGTGATGGTCTGCGGTAGATGTTGCGGTATCTGTGCTGTAGCATTCAAGTGAGGTGGCACTATAAATGATACCATTTGACAACGGTCCCACTACAAACAGGACACAATACATCTCCAGCACACACGCAGGCATACACAGATAGGGAGATATTATCCAGGTGGCATCTGACTAGTAGTTAGCGCCTGATAAGGCAGCTCCTACGAATTCCTCAAAATTATATTGATTAATGTATATGCTATTTGTATTGATTGTATAAATTGTTTATCTATGTACTGTAAAGCGCTTTAGAGAGGCTTATTCTAGTTATATTTATTATCAACATTCTTGTGACCGTGGGATACCTATGGTAAATTATAATTAGCACTTTGGGGGAAACATCTACCGAGTCACTAAGGAGCATATGTTTTGCTGTTTGCTGAACGATTAGGTCAGAGTGACCATTGTCCAAGGCCAAAAGTTCATGCATGTATATTTTTTTGCGGAGTTCACACAAAACGTGTTTTACTTGATACATTATAGCCAACAGATGTTTTGAATCTGTTAAAAAATAAAACATGTCTCTCAAAATTATAGCCGATCGTGCTGGAACAGTGAAGTAAGCGGTTTAAAGCAAGCAGCAGATCGTTTCGTCTCATTTGAAATAAATGTGACGAACAAACTCTTTAGGAATGTTGTAAAACCGTTGCTGACAAGGATCGGTAAATAGTTGTTCCGGCATCGCGGGGTCTAACAGGACAGTTGCTTCCCTCAACCCCAGTCAATAACAGTATATACGTCAATTCACTTCCAGTGGTTCAGTCGGTAATAGACATCGTCTGTTTTCTTTCTCAGAGGCTCTTACCATAACATTATACTCTAGAATGATAAGATAACCACTTTACGACGGAATCTGGAGATATCCGTTCTCGCCCGCGACACATTATGGACTTTTGAGAATCCCTGTCCCGCTGCAGCCAAAACACTAGAGAGTTCCGATGTGGTTTTTCGTATATGTAGTTACCTCCCCTTACTTTCTCTATTGCTATACCTGTAATGCAATTGGCCAATGACACTCCCTTTGGCCAAATAGCTCAAGCAGTAGAACAATATGTGGTCCTGGGTTCGAATCCTGATCTTAACATGTTGTTATAATTCACATTCGGAACACTGTTGTGTATTTACTCCATAACAAAATATTTTTAGTTTTAAGCAGTGGTACGGGTATCCTTAAATCTGTAAGCGAAGCTGAACGGAATCTTTAAACCACTGCTATAATAGCCAGTGTCGTTTCTTATCAATTATGTATAGTATAAATATATTTGTATTCAATATAATAAAATACAGAAAACTACAAAATTCATTCCAATTTTTTATTCAACCTTCATAATCTAAATTGAACATATTGAAGTGCTACTTTAGAATTATACGCAGGTGTCCAAAAATGAACTTGATTTGGTCGCCCTGATCTTGGTCAAGACTACCTTGAACTCTCTCTCTTGAACTGGCGACCACGTTACACAAGTATCAAAACAAACATGTTTTGCACGTACCATAAATAAATATTTTGAAATTCCCTGTACATTTATATATTTATCCATCAAATGTTTGTAACAGATTAACAGAATTAAAGTACATTATTCCTTACACTGAATCCCTTTAACCCATTCACCCCTACATATCTAATCTGGACTTGCCCACTCTTTCATTTGGTACGGTTCAACGGTGACTTCAGGGGTGAATGGGTTAAGCATCCATTTCAAAATATTTCCTTTATAAAGAACGTTTTGACAGATCAAATACAATATCCAGATGTAACGTTAAAATCATTCACCCCTGAAATTTCATAATGAACTATTCCAACCTTTGAATTGGAAGAGTTTAAATGTGTCTTCAGGGGTGAATAAGTTAAGAGTGTTTAAAATATATACCATATATATTTATCAATGTATCAGAAAGGGATATATAAAACTTCGAAATTGTGCGTATTAATTTCGTATGATAATGAAAATATGTGAAAATATATTTAGATAAAAAACGTGTAACATCTTCATAATATTTTTTTCGTTAGTTTAAGGTGCACTTTGAAAATAAAATTCAAAATGATGATGTATCGATGTTTAGTTACGCGGAAATCTTCGATACAAATGTTTAAGTGAACGTGTGTTGCTTTTTCAAGAAACAAAACCCGATTTTTCCAAGTTTAGACGATATTTTGTATTTTCCTTTCTGTTTATAATTCCTTTTCAAGAGTGGTTTGTATGGTTATTTTCTACAATTAATTTTAAATTTTCTTAAGGATTTTTTTTGTTTATTATTAAATTAATGAATAATTAGTCATTATCTTCCCTAATGAGAGTAAATGTGCATAATTTGTACGTTCAATATAAAATCTATCTATACAAGTGTCTTTAAACAACAAACAAACATGTATACGAAAAATAAATAAATTATGTATTTATACATCTACAAAATTACAAATTCTTGATTCTCAAACACGATTGAATCAATTAAAATTGACACTAAACATGTATCACAGTTAGTCATACTTAAAAATAGTCTATAATTATCACAACATCAAAATCACGTGTCTTTTCTTGCCGAATCATTGTTTACGTTTGGGAACATCTGTTCGGACATCATTTAAATATTTGGGGCGAGTGGGAAAAACGGGTATACTGAATTTTGGAGGGAAATCTAGCAAACCTTTGGTTAACGTTATAAGACAAAACAATGAATTTCTTGTAAAAACGCGGTTAGCATGGTGCCAAAAACGATACTGAATTTCTGATCTAAAGTTTATTTAACATCGATCAATTTAGATTGAATTTCTTATAGACATCCGTTTATTAAGACATCATTTACTTTATTTTCCCGGGCCTCTGTTACAAGATGTAGTGTTTTTTCGGAAATATGTCATTATTGCGGTAACATATAAAAATACATAGTATTTATCAATATTCAATGACAGCTTCTGCAGACATTCATGGGTAAAAAAATGCATAAAACGTGGATCACGTGACAAAGGGTATGTACATCCGGCCTGAAAACGTGACTTCCGGCCATATTGCACCATCTTTTAATACGATCGCCATTGTAGGAAATGTCTCTTACATAAAAATTTGGCGACGGAAACGCATCAATGTCATTGTCCACTTTCTGTGTCTTAACACTCATCTGGGTTTCTCGCCTGCTCATCAGTCTTAAATGGTAATGGTTGCACCGATCAGTGCGATTCGACAACGATAGGTTCAGTAACCCGTATAACAACATATGATGGAATGCAACTCTCGGTAGCCTGTATGTCTATCTAGTACAGTCGTGCGTCGTCAGTTTCAATTAGTGTGCAGCCATATTATGACACCGTATCATCGTCTTCCCGTACACACTCAAGTATCTTGTTGTACGGCAGGTTCAAATCATCCTAAACATTTCTCTCACTGTCCACCATGCCGTCTTAGACAACACTACAAAACTGGCAGCCATCCTTCTTCAATGATTCGCTTGAAGTCGGCCTTAAATGAGGCGTCTGAAGGACAAAAACCCACAAAATGGATGATGTGGTTTTCACCTAGTTTCCTGGGTACTGGGGTGTACGTCAAACTTTCAGGTGAAGGTTAGTACCGGACTCTGCAGCAATTGCACAGGGCTGTGCAATATGGCGGTCTGTGGCATTTCCTCGTGACCAAAGAAAGAAAATGCCGGCGATGAAGATGTCACAAGCCGACACGGGGACGCCGGAGGCGAGTACTTCCTCTTGTTATTTCGCGTTTGAATTTCTTTCTCAAAGTCTAGAAGCTGCTGCAAGAAACTTATGTTTGGTGAAATCACGCTCCGACGAGACTTGACGAATTCGAAAGCTTCATCCAAACTCAGACATTGGCTCTGCATGATGTAAGCCAGACAGATCGTGGCTGATCGGCTGATTCCTGCCTGACAATGCACGAGAGTTTTCCCGCCATGACGCTTGACCTCATCTGGAAATATACAAATATACGACACTGAATATACATTGAATTTTATTTTGTTTTGAAAACCGACTTTAAAATTAAATATTAGCAGAAGATATACTAGCATATGGATAATCGTACTACACAGACACGGGATTGCACATACAATGTACATATACATTTTGGTAATATGTACAGTATGCCAAAAATGAATTACGCTATATCGTACAGCTTCTATCCTACATGTGGGACTCATCGGTGATGCCATTGCCGATTTACCGTAACATTCGATGGTGCTTTTTATGCACGTTTTAATGCAAGGGTATGAATGCATTTTCTGGTTCACTTTAACAGGTGCCTTCGTAAGTTTGAACTCTAATGTAATACTATCCCGGTAACTCGCGAGGAATTCCGAGTGTTTTGTAGCTATCAAAAAATAACCCATCGTGCTTTCAAGATTTCGAAGCATCATCGACACAAAGACTCGCGGTAACTATTGTATAATCATATCACAAGCTCTTATAATGACTTCCCGCAAGCATTGATTATCTAAGCATTTATATGATTTCTTATTCCAATTAAAAGGAGTTCTGCCGCATCGTACAAGTGTTTGCTTGTCTACTGCTGGCTAATACGATTGCATAAGAAACGTGCAAGTCTAATGAGAGCCACTCCATGGGAGACTAAATGATGGGTATTTAACTTCCTAAGTGTGATAATATTGTAATATTGTTAAATGATATTTCATTTGATTTAAACGCATTATTTTCATCTATGTACTTTCGATGTGCTCGACTTCTCACTTTGAAAAAAGTTGATAATAAAAAAAAATCGTGTCTATTCCTGTCTATAAAGTTCCTTTTAGTAACCGCGTGATATTATTTATTACTCCCTAAACACCGATATCTACGTAGCGATTCCATACAGTGATTGTGGTGAGTCTATGTCAGTTTCATCAACAGTGTCTGCCGACGAGCGCGTGGGTGTTAGTTCTATCGATCCGGTCCCGCTCCGTTGACATAATTATAATTTCACACATTGCCAGCACGGCTACTGTAAATGATGTAAATAACGGCCTGCTAAACAGCCATGTACAATCAATGATGGAGATTTACTACAGGGTCAAAAAGGGTTTAGCTAAAACAGTCTTCACACAAAAACCTATTATTGAAATGTATATAGAAAACGGTTGTACGGTATAAAGGTATCATCCTTGCAAGGTAAAACTAAAGAGTGTAAGGTTTCCGAAGATTAGCTTTGATTCTTAATAAGAAAAGATGTCTACGCCTTTGACAGTTTACAAAAATATCGTTTAATGGATTTAGTACCTATTTGTTTCGCGTTGATGGTTGCAACGTGTCTTTGTACTATGCCTGTAAGTCGCTTCTAATAACGACTTTTTAAGGTACCATTTTGAAATGTAAAAATATTTCATCAATACGTATGTCCGATAATAGCTGTGTCCTGATAACAGCTCGCCCACATGTACATCTGTGTTTTGTGTCACCAAACGTGAGTCAGGTTGGGAAATTTCCTTTGGACACTCAACGGAAATTGGCGCACTTAACAACGCCCGTTTCCGGTCAAAAATTCTTTGACATTTTGCTGAACAGGCATGATTAATCGTTTATGAATGAACAGAAAGAGAAGGAGGATGACAGAGTCGTTCATATTAGAAATTTAAGGATGCGTGTTGGCTGGTTGCCATAACAATTTGTCCAGTGCCTTACAATTTAGCTTTCAAACCACAAAACACAATGGCGTATACGTACCTATGAACGTAATGGCTTCCATGAACCAGGTAGATAAGTCAACCAGTGGGTTGTCGTCGACTGGGATATTCTTATACCGGAAGTCGGCGTCAAAATGATTCCGGCAATTGTTTGAAACATTCAAGATGGCGGTGATGCCGTGGTTTAGAAGGACGTCCTTGCCGGCGGCGCTCAGGGCGTTACCGATGTACAGGTGGGGGAGAAGCTCTACCGGCTCAGACTGAAATAAAACGAAGTTTCAATAAATTAAAGGTCCTTTACTATGATCAACATTTTGTAATTACCTCTTGCATGTTCATTACAGTTTTCATTTTAGGGAAGTGAGTTCCGAATGCCACACTCATCTTTATATAGCACGTTAAAATGAACGATTGACAAATTCCACAATTAAGATTATCATTGATATATTTACTATGATGACCAAAAAAAGTTAAGATAACAGAATAGGTAGATTCTGTATATTAGTAATAAAATTTTGATATCAAAAGTGTTAAAAAGTATCATTAAAATATGTATGTGATTTTAAGACAGACACTTACCGGGACCGAGACGTTGCGAAAGAGTCTAGAGTTGGAGGTGTCGATGGCGCTAGAAATTGTATCCTCCTGGTTCTGCTTGGTGCATAGTGACGGAAATTGCTGTTTAAATGTGTTGTAACCACCTGTAATTACACAAAAATACGGTACATTACACACACGTGTAAAACCACACGGTAAATAACACACGGTATAAAGTAAGGCACACGTGACCATACACACAGTAAATCAAAGTTATACACACATGCACATACACATGGTAAATCTCGCACAAAGGTAAATAAACTCACGGTAAAGTACACACACGTAAACAAGCACACGGTAAAGTACACACACGTAAACAAACACACGGTAAAGTACACACACGTAAACAAACACACGGTAAAGTACACACACGTAAATAAACTCACGGTAAAGTACACACACGTAAACAAACACACGGTAAAGTACACACACGTAAACAAACACCCGGTAAAGTACACACACGTAAACAAACACACGGTAAAGTACATACACGTAAACAAATACACGGTAAATTTCACACGCAAGCAGCTCTAACGTTACGCTTAAATAGCATGTAAATTTAAAAAAAAAGGCAATTAATTCAAACAACTTAATTTACTACAGTATCAAAGAGGGTTATTTGAAACAAACGTAAATTTATAGCGTAAAAACAGCAAGCATGACAACGTGGAAAATGTGTTTTAATTCCAGATAATAAGAAAATACAAGTGATTGTAACGGTATGTAATTAGAATATTAAATCTATGTTTAAGATACGTTCAAAACTACACAAGATTCGGTAAACATGCTCACATAATTAAACTACTGATATTTTGGCATAGACGTTAACAAAATTAAAAATAGCTCTGTATTGCAATACTTGTACATATACAATTTATGTCGGGGTACAAATATTCATGGTCCGGATAAACATTTTTAGTATTCTGATTGACACTTACGGTTCTAATTTTAGTGTAATATCAATTAACGTGTAATTTGAGTATAACACAATGTGTGTGACCACAATGAACCCACATGATTTTTTTTTCTGTCAGTATTATAACATTGTCATGGTTAAACACGTGACATATTTACACATAAACAAAGTAATCTCAATTAAGAATTGTTTCTTTGGTGTATAGTACAACATCCGTCAGTAATACATGTATGTTCTGTATTTAATATCACAGCCACGTGCACAGAGCGTTATGACGGATTAATGAATGGATAATCCGTTTAATCTATTTCTGTGTGTATATATACTACATTATAGGCCAGTGTTCTCCGGCTTAATGTAATCACAATACTGCTTATGTGTCCTATAAGTAATCTACCGAGGGTGGTTTTGAGGAGTGTCACCCATTAATTATGTATACTGCAACATATACTAAAGACATTCCCACAATGACACACTGTCTGATGCACGTGGCGGTGTTAGGGCATGTCTCGCATAAACACGTGGCGATGTATATTAAATATGAATGACAGTGTGTTTGTATACACCTCATTAATAACATAAGTAATAAGTGGATCACTGTACTCAGACGTTCAGACGCAGCTGGCTCCATATGTACAACGCCAACGTCTGCTATTTCCGGACTATAATGTAAAGTCAATATCATTTACTAATCAGTTTTAATTGGTTATCTATGAGGAAAAAAAACGTGCAAGGTAACAGCTTATTTGTTTGGGGTATTGTTTGGCAACATCAGTTTTTGCAATTTTATTACCTAGATCACTTGCAAAGGATAATAAATTGACACAGATGTTCTGCATACTTCGCTAATAAAAGACGCGAGTTTTTACGGTAAAAAATCATGATATTATACATTATGGTACTTCATCCAAATATGGATCGCTTAAAGTAGGTGTGGGAAGTATCACTTGGCAATTAGATTGTTGTACTGTACACAAATATGTAGGCTGGGTAGGGGTAGGGGTGGGGGCGTGACTCCCTCTGATTTTAAATAAATCAGTTAAGACGCTCATGGGTGGACACGTCTACAGTGGGTGCCCCGCCCTGTTCGGCGGTATGTGTAAGTTAAAATAGGGGGAAATGTGGGGAAAATAACATTAAAATACTGGAGGTAGGTTTCTTGCCCTCTCCCATCTTCATGGACGTACAAATGTATGTATCTAATTATCTATAAATATTACCTATATATGGTCGCCCACAACTGACCAACAATGACCTGTACGTACTGATGACAGACCGTCACAGGTGTACAGTATATACATGTAGATCTTTTTCACACCTATCAGCAATAAACATCACGACCCATTCCGTCACAGAAATGGGAATGGTCAGTCATTTACAATGTAACTTGTAATCGTCGTCTTTATTTAGACTCTTTCGTCTGTGACGACCACAATAGAAACCGGGTACGTCTGTAATTGTTTACGTACAAATACGTATATGGTGATCGTGCTATATTCATGGATAGACCACGCACCTGTTGTGAATGACCATGATCCAGACGGGGGGCTTATTTGTATACCTGTTAGCTATATATATGTACACGTCAAATATTCAAAGTATAATGACCAGTGATAGCGATAATTGAAATTCCCATTACGTGATTATGACACACCTGTCGGTCACTATCGGCCGGAGTGGTCAAACACCGGAACTCTACAACGTCCAGTTGTTGACTCAATGGTCTCTCGAGGGTATTCTCACATAACTCGCGGTCATCGTCATACTTCATGATGTTGGTTTAAATACTTATTACTCACTAAACGCTGGACAAAACACGTAGTATTGGCCGTAGCAAGATATTTTTTTCATATGCCAAAGGCTTAATTACAAGTTATTTAATATCAAGCTCGGCAGTTCAAGAAATACAAGCTTTAGGCTGTACAGTTAACGTACTAAGCTGCGGTCAGCCTCCCACCTTCAATCTGTTACAACTGAGGAAATCTCAATGAAAGGATGGGTCAGATATACCACATCTTTGTTTTTATTTGGGATTGACTCTCCATACAAACAGTTTTAGATTGAAAATCGTTATTCTATCTGATAAAATAAATAAATATCAGTATTTTAATAATTTCTTCCATATTTTCGGAGATTTCGGCCGATCCCGACCCAAACCGCCGGAAACGTGGATACGTCATTGTATGTACTTTATATAAACTCCCACGAGATTTATAATCGAGTAAAAACAAGAGTTAAGGTTTCAATCCCGTCAATTCACACCTATTGTTAAAACCCCCGTGGCAAATATTGTGGATATAATCGGCCATCGATCTTTGATCGATAAAAATCGGATATTGATAGTTTCCGGTGCGATCGGTCAACCGGTCTCCGCTTTATTTATTATAAGACGTGTTAATTCCATTGCCCGAGGGCTTGGCCTCGAGGGTTTCTAATTAGTTTTAATAAGAGGTTCAGTCCATTCGGAAAATCTGTTTCAGCTACAGAGACCCGCAATATGTAGGAAAGTGTCAAGACTATATCTTAAACCAAGGGACAGTATATACGTCCCTGCTTAAACCCAATTGATGAAATGCCACTCATCTATTTTCACATGTGTAGGAGTGGCCCTGGTCATTAATATTAATAATGTCACAATACACGTTGAGTTCAGATAACGAATTCAATTTCACTTAAACAGGAAAAATATCTTATTTCTTGTTACTTCGATTCTAGCGGAAAGTTCAGAGGAAACTTAGAAATACTGACACCACGTATATATATATAGGTAAAGCAAATCGAAACATGCCTGTCGCTAAAAGTATCGAAAACATCATCTTCGGGGGAAGTGCGAGGCATGAAATCGATAGCTTTTAAGTATATTTATGAACTCAATGTATATCCAGCGTCCGTACCCACACTTAGAAGTACCGGCGCGTTCGATCCTATCTCTGACACCTATATCTTAATGTACTGGCGCATTCCTATATAACCTGGGGACTTAGATATTGACAGGATATCCCTATTACTTCGGCCCAAGTGTAGATTCTCGAACGGACCGAACTCCCAGAACTTCAGACGACCGTAAATAACGATATATATATGTACGCTTTAGGTTACCTATTTCAAAACAATTCACACACAACTCGAATGGCTTCGAATTATTTCCTGTACTTCGTATCTACACAAAATCAAAATCAATTTTAAACTTTTCATCTATCTTCAAAAGAAGTGTTTCGTGAGGACCGGAAACAGATGATATATTTAATGCATTTAAGTAGGATAAATTAGTTTTTACAATTTATTTCATCTCTATTGATAAGCGGCGGAGTAAATCAGTTCCCGGCGTTAAATATCTACCGCGTGTTATCAACTTTCCCAGGTGCTCGGCGGTTCATTGAACAGCGGAAGTTGTGTCTATATTTACCACAATTGTATATCCTTTCTTTCAATTTAAACTCGGAGTGACTGAGAGGGCGATGCCTTCATTAATCTTAAGCGATCGTTTTATAATGATCAAAATTATCTGAACAATATTTGTATTGTTTACTTGACCAATAGACCGACTATTGTTACGACCCACTAGAAAACAAGTGTTCAGTCACTGACCGACCTTACAATAGATGTGTGTTCATAGGCCAATGAACCTAGACATATAATACATCAGTGTAAATCGCATAGAAAGCTAAAATGTTCAAAATGTCGTATCTGTAAAGCCATGTGATTGGAAATAGAATTTTCAAACGGAGCAAATGTAGATTTCATTGATTAATATTTTGTTATTTGCAGAAACTACAAATATTTTTGTAAGATATGGTCCCATATCATACATGTATGACGTTTATCTAGACTGATATAAAACGGAATGGAATGTAAATATTTTTGAATTTGTATATCAACTACATACACTTTATCTCCTAAACTGCAGTATTTACGACACAAACCGCGTCAGTGTGACGTACCACATGACCACATTCCAAGAACATTTTAATCTTACCGTGTCTTACACATTTTTGCTTATATGTCGCAATTTATTATTTATGTACGTTTAAATTGGATTTACCTGTCCTACCTGTAAAAGAAGCCTACGTTTATGTGTCGCTTGTCTATTCCTTTGTTTTATTTGTAATAAAACACGGGTCAATGTGATACCGCGTAAAAGAGACAACGCCCTGTGTAGCATATCACAACATTAGAAATACGATACGAAACTCGAATCTATGAGTTTAACATGATTCGTGACCTGTAAACAGGATGTTCATGTCCCAAAAAAATCTCGTTTAAATTCTTTCATGTCTACGGCTTGTAATTATACTTATGATAAAATCATCTGTGATGTTTTGTGTTTATTTAGGTTCAAAAATGTATAATGACAATTAGTTTTTCAACTTGTGTTCGATTAAAATTTGATTCAAAAACTTTTTTTTTACTTTCTTTCTCATCTAAATTGTCTTTGATAAACTTCCAGCATGGTCTAGCTATTTTAAGAAAGAATGAGCATTGTTTAAAACAAAGTAATTGAAATTTTAAGTTATACTGTACAAATAAACGTTCACGTTTTTAACACCGGTATTTATTGATGAGAGTTGACTTTCTTTTCTGGTTTATGGTCTCGTGAACGAAATGAACCCATATGCCACTAAACGATCGTTCATGTACCAATAAATACATTCGGATGTATCTCACTACTGCTGTAGCGCGGACCACCTCCGGTGCTAAGCCCTGCCGCTTCAGAACTTCCTGCATGCGATACCACAGGATTTCGATGTACGCTGTGATAAGCCTTGATTTATCAGCAAAGACATGAAGCACTCGGATAAGAGTTGTAATTAGTCCCGAAATCCTACACTCGTATCGAACCATATACACACGCTTATATTAAGAGATGCATTTGTACACACACCGAGTAAACATAACCACACACACACACTTTCAAAATATAAAACGCAATATCAAAAATGCCTGAGACAACGAAAATGTAAACAATCTCTATATATATTCTTAAATTAGTCCGAATCTAAAATAAAACAAAATTGAAAATGTACACCGAGATCTGATCATGGTGTTAATGAAGTGGAACATTAATACAGTGTACATTTTGTATTTACAGTAAAAAGGCCAAACCTACATTTGACGATTAGAATCAAAACACGTTTTTTCGTGAACAGAGACTTAGACACATCATGCTGCACGACAGATTGTCATCACTGACGGAATTAAGAATTAAGCCTGTTTTATTAAAGAAGATAAAATACAATCTGTACGGATGTAGGTGTTGTACACATCAGAAGATCGTATCGGAAAAAAGCCGATTTGTGGGATGCAGATTTACTGACACGATGTGTCTATATTACTCAGAAGGAAAAGCCGATTGACTGGAATATTAGCTGTTAATAGTTTCTATTTAATGACCGTGATCCCAACATCAAATACATCTCTTTATCAATGATGTTTCTGACAATACAGAGTCGATTTTTTTAACACGCGAGTTTTAAAACACGATACTATATGAATGATTTTACTATTGATTTGAGTGGTGAAATGGATATTTTAGGCACAAGTATAGCTTTGTACATTTCCATTCATAGCCAAAGATATATTTCATGAAATATGCATTATCAATTTATATCACATATTAACAAACTTTGGTTCGCTGTATTTGCTTCAAAGTCTAATGACCAATTTTCAATGATACATAGAAAATACTACAATCTATATCGACGTTAAAAATCAGCAAAAACATATAATTTGTTAAATGAAAATCTAAAAACACGAACTAACAATTTTATAAAACATAGACTTTTGCAAACAAACATTTTGATTATAAATTTAAAATTAAAATTAATACAATTTTATGTTTTAAATAAGTAAAAAGCTCACCTTTTAGTATTAAACATTTTGCATCTTTGGCGAGCTTGCATAAGGTACGGTAGACGATGTTGAGGTCGGAAATATCTACCCCCAAACCGTTGTTGTTTAGGGTGTTCAGAGAAGGGAGACACGGTCCTTCCTGGTCGTAAACAACAATCGTAGAAAATTGTCCAGATATGAGTCTGTTTTTCGTTTCCACTCCCAACATGGACTCAAGGTGAACTTGTCCGCCGTTTGCGAATCTCCTCTTTAAAATTGGGGGGCAATACATATTGCAAGCCCCGGTTATGTGTTCTTCATTGTACGCTATGTATGGGCGACTGTCCACAATTAGTACCTTACTAGCTGTTTTTGAATTCACCATTTCGTTTTCCATCACCTGCTTCAGCTGATAAACGTTAACTCTGAATGCCATAGTATTGTGATACGTTCCTTGTAGTTGCGTTAGTGTTGATATCTCACCGCCTGCTTAGTAAATACTGGAATGTAGCCGAGTTGTGGTCGTAGCCCATTCATAAAACTGCTTGTAAATCAAGCGCCTATATAAACAGCAGGAATGAAACCCTTCCGGCTGGTAAAATTATCATATGCCTAATTTGGGCGGACGGTTTACTTACACACTGCGCGTTGTAATGTAGTTCTACACCTTTACAATGCTATTGGTTAGAATATACGTGTACAGATCAATAAAGTCAGCGTTGTAGATATAACTGGCACGTATCCAATTGTTCCTTTGTCCTTGTAGACTATAAGAAAGATAATGATGGATTTCAATCTGCGTGGCTTTTATGAATGAAAATCCTCATACCATTACGTCATCATATCATTTTCATCCGCGATTGGAAGCCCCGCCTACCAAAACCTTATTTAGCGCCCACGTTTCCTTCCAGAGTAGCTCTACCGGATGTAAACAAACCTCAACCATGTGAATGAGCTCGATACAATTAGCAGACGACAGCCCCTGGCTTTTCCCGCCTGATCGGGTTCGTTAGCAAATTACGATGTAATATCATGACATAATTTTCCACACGGATGAAAGGGACAGGTGCAATTTCTCTTCTCGTTCGACAGAAAATCAATGTTCTGTGTGCGCGGAGAATTTACTTAGGTAGGCGTTTTTTTTTATGTGTTTCAAATACATTGCATGCGGTAAAAACATTTCGACATGCATTTTATGGTGTATAGTTCCTGTAATTTTTGGTGATTAGCGCAGCGCTATCAGGAAATTTGGTATTGACGTTATCTGCTCTATTGAAGATATGCGCCATAATGAATACACCTGAAAATTTCCATGGTCATGCTGTATTATTATAAACCATGCACTTGTGATTATTGGTTTGTTTCCTGATTGAAATAAAATACTTTGGATGTATCATAATATATTTAAAAAATAACAATGGTCTTTGATCTTAATTCGATCGTAATTCGACATGAACTGATTCTATTTATAGCACTGACTGATCCGGGGATTAAGTCTTTGAAATCCAGAACACATAAGCATTTATTACAGCTATATACTTTGACATCGTTCAGGTAGCATTTTTTTTTTTACCGAAAGTTGATTTAAACCCCTTAAACATGTAAAATTACTCTGAACACCTTAGTTTAGGTCCAACTAAGCTGTAACAAATTCGTAGGCCCCTGTGGTCCGGAAAACATTCCTTTACAACTTCCTGGATCCGCTTCAGTACAGGGTTACCGGAGAAAAAAACAGGATGTACGTTTAGGTATCTCCTGATGTAAGAGAGAAATCTATGACGTTTTAGGGGTTTGTATCAACACTTGATAACCACCCCCCTAATGATAGTACTTACATGTATATATGCGTGTAATTCAAACGAATCGGGATAGGTCCGAACGTCATTTACCCTGTATTTTGTTCTCGGGGGCCTTATACCCTCCATCACAAACGGAAACTGCATAGTTTGGAATGCAGCTTTATTATCTGGCTTCGAAGATGTTGTGGGAGGGAGATTTGTCAGTTATGTGAAAAGTTAAGGTACTTCACTCAAAGCGTCAGATTCCTCGCAATGTAAGGAATAGCTGTTACTACGGTAGAGAGTGAGGTCAGAGGGCAGAAAATATCGATATCGCCTCACTTAAGTAGACTCCTTTACATGAACCTATAAATAACAGTCCTTTGTGTAACCGCGATCATTGTTTTTTTCTGCGGACTGTCGTGTTTCCGAGTGCCTTGTACACCCCCATCCCCACACCCTCATGTTTTTTTAGTACAATTACAAAGTTAGTTGCCCCTCCAATGGCTTTTGGAGTTCAATATAAAAGACAGACCTTCAAAAATGGGGGAATATTGAACTATTTTGGGAGTATAAAAATAGGGGTTTCAGAGAATACCGCTGGGGGCAAGGCAAAGACTAACCCCCACCGTTATATGCTGACCACAGGGCAAGGCACATACTGTATTTTGTAGTACATGTATTCTCCGAAAGCCCCATTTTTATACTCAAAGGGGTTAGTTTGTGTCTTGTCCCTGTGGAGAATACACTTGTGCCTTCTTTTAGGGGTTAACCCAGGTTTTCAGCTAGCAAGTCCAGTGCTCTGTTTATTGAACTACATGTAAACGAAAATCCCCATTGGCTAAGTGAGGAAGAAATGACCAGATGTGTGAATGCTGTGATATATATTTAAATCAATAGTCCATTTCCCTGTTCTGGCCCTGAAATCTCTGATCGAAATGGCTCCCTGAGAATAGGAATATCTAAAATGACCTCCCTAAACAACGGAAGCTGTGCGTGCATCGATACACGAGATAAGGGGGTTATCTCCACGTTCAAGGCGCGAGCGTTGCCGTGGGGTACTGCGCACGTGTTGGTTATTAGAACAATTATAACCGGAAACGTTGTATCTGTATTTTAAGTTTTCCTAATCAATTATGGCTGTCGAAAACCAGGAAGTTCCCGACACTTGACGATTTTTTCTGTCGACTTTACTCACCTTTATTGTTTTCCATTATGAGGTTAGTCAAAGTTATTGCACCCTTCCGATATCAGTTGAAATAATTTAGTAGCATCCCTAAACTCCGCCTTTCTGATTGTCAGAAACATAAGAAAAGATAAGACAGACAATTAGCTTTCCCCTATATCAAGCCAATACATTGGCCCCGTCGGTCCGACAGCACAGGGACGTGAGAATTAGCTACAGGACGTATGTTTTGATTAATGACTGTTTTTTTCCCTTTGCTCTGCCCCGTCACAAATATAACAAGGAGATAATCAGTTATTTTTGGATTAGTTTAGACCTATCTTCACTCGTGAAAAGTAATTTCAGCGTTTTTAAGGCGATAAGATAAACCTTCGGTAAAAATCATATCCCGGCCCTCTTTATTCGTATAAACATAACCATCTATATACATAGGGATATGATCAAATGTACGCCGTTTAAACTAATTCGCAGGCCACTGCGTCCGGAACATAAAAAAAATATTTAAAAAATGAACCTTATCCTGCATTTTTTAAAACTATTTTTTGTTCTAGGCCACGTAAAACCCAATCAATCAAATAATTTCCTGGCCCGGTACGTACCTGTAAAATAGTCCCTTACCCCACCCCCTATCGTATTCCACGTGTCTCAATCCCCGACCGTCAGTAATTATTATGTAATGACTTATGACAGCCTAGTTAAAATTCTCATTATCGTTATCCTGTCATATTTCGCCTACGCATGGTCTCAACTAATTTAGTGTCGAGGAAATAAAAAATAACACGTCCTATTTTGATAGGAGATTTGTGTACAGATAAAAACACCTACTGGTGATTTTCTTTGTGCTCAAACTGCACGGTCATTTCTAATTATAATACTTACTTAAAGTTTTTGATTCCGTTAGATTTGATTATGCAATATGTTAGTAGTATATGGTATATATAGGAACTTACATGAGTTTCCATTTCATATGAGATTTATTAAACGAGTCTAAGAGTTTTTTAATTTAGCGAGCCTCTGGCGAGCTAAAATGAAAAATTCGTGACGAGTTTCATAAATTTCTTATGAAATGATAACGAGTGTAAAATCCTTTTTTTATCTCATAATCAAGATGTGTGGCATTTATTCGTGAAAAACGACCATCTTCATGCAACCTCAAAATGTAAAGAGCCGTCATTTTGACTCCAGTGCGTAAAGTTTGTGACGTCATGTACTTGTCCTAGGCGTGACGTAACAATTGAAACAATGGAAACTTACAAGTGTACAACCAATCACAAGGCTGATATAGGTCATATTAAATGGGTTAATTCGCAAAAATATATGACATGGGTATATTCACTGGATAACACAGTATATTATGTGATAAATATGTACATGTATATACTTGTATATATATCCGGTGTCAGATTTACCGTACCTAAACTAACATCTTTACGTCACTTACTGTGCCTGAACCACGCCTAAATTAGATATATAAAAAGAGGATCCCCGTACCACTGTTAAACTGTAGTTACACATTGGGAACTATTTTTTTTCTGGAAAAACAAAACCTTTGATTTCTTAAAACAAAACCATAATTTGCGGGACTGTTATGAAAAAAAACCAAAGATGAAATAAACAAAATATAATCAACAAACAGTGTTCTGAGTGTAAACTATTCAGTGAGATGAGACCGGGATTCGAACCCCGGACTTCAAGCCCCAGTAGTTCAAAGGTTTTTAAGAGTTAACCGGTTGTTAGGGAAAATTTATGAAAATATGAATACAAGAAAATCAAGAAGATTTGTCGAGACGTATTAGAATTGCACGTTTTGAAGATTTATTTCGTTTTTAAAGATTTTACTTCTTAAAGACAACAATTTGAATTTTTCACTAACCACTGGTTTTATGCTATTGTAATGCTGCGGGGATATAAAGGTTCTTCTCATTTATAATAACGCCATGTTTTATCTATATCGTGTATATTTCATATATTACATGCGATGGTTCGAAAGGTCACCAGAATTGATGACACGCTCGAAAGGTGCACAATAATTGATGACAAATTTGAAAAGCACATATGTTATTGTTATTTTTACATATATGTTTGTCGCAATAATGGCTCTCAAGAGCTAATGTTCCTTGTTTACCTGTATGCGACGTTAAATACAGTTTCTTGTATCTTGTATCTTGTACATAAGAATTTAAAACACTTTTTTGATATTTTAATAACGTTCAGACAACCGATAATGATTATCAATTTAGGTAACATATACCCTTAAGGAGAATCATATCATCGACGAAAAAAACCCAGTGCAGAATTTTCTATAAAAACACAGAAACAAAACTGGTATGTTTAATTCAAAGTAAGTGTGGGCCCGATTGAGGAAAATGGGGGGAGGGGGATATTGGGGAGGTCAATACGCTCCCTTAACATGTAATCATGGATCTGCTCCTAGTAGGGGTTGGCTGTAACGTTACCGGACCTACCATGATGAGATACACCAACAACAGACGATATTGTTCCAACAACTAATTACAGTCGGCTATGGGACGTTAAAGGTTAAATAATGTTACGCCGTATTACACTGTCTTCGCGTTATATAAAGATCTCTACTCTTTGATAAGACGTTTCACGCAGCCGATACCGATGCCGGGTCATAAAATCTTTTATTTCCTTTCCTCTTTCTTTCCTTTTACACCGATCTTCCGGATATACACAGCTCCGCGTTACATCCTGTGTTTAATTAGTATAAACGGAAACGCTTGTTACATTTCCGCTCTCACACCTGTCCCTCAAAGCGAGGCCGTGCACAGATAATACAGACAGCTGGTGTAGATTTCAAATGAAATTAATTCAAAGGTGTTAATTGAAGAATTCGTCTTAAATATTTGATGACGTCAGACTTTTTAAATTTCATAACTCTAATTGGTGTGTCAAAAAGTGTATATTTATCTCTTTATTGAAATATAAAATGAAGTTAATTGAGCAATTAATTGAAAATACATGTATAAAATATGATTTGTCTCAGAATTTTTTGTTCGTTATTTTTTGTGTTGCTGTCATATCTAATTTCGTTGGAAACAATTCCACTCTTACTCTGTCGCTCCGAGTTTCGTGTTTACTGAAAACAGACATTTAGTGCGGCCCATTCTAAAATAAAATAAAATTGGGAGGCAAAACAAAAATAAATCTGGTTTTTTAATTATTTATTTCTCTAAAATAATTATTAGGTGGGTGAGAACAGATGGCGATTTTAGCTGACTTCATCCACATTTGATTTCCAAACTAATTATATATGTTATAACATTGAAACGACGAGTTTAAAGAGGCAAATTACCAGATCGAAATCTTTAAGATTATAAACTTCGGCCAATGGCAGACTCTCTTTCATCTTACGCTTTCTTAAAGAACGAAACTCTAACGATTTTCATCCCCTAATCCCTCGACTATACATGTATATATCTATTGTACTTGTAGAAGGGAAACGTGATTAATTATTTTCCTGAGATTAATCACGTTTCACGAGGGCGAAGCGAAACCACAATCAACATATAAATACATATCATGTGTTTGTGGTTAAACACATTCCTAAAATTAAAAATAATACGGCGGTTAATATTTTAAAGTGACTGATGACATGTCTTAAAATAGTCTATGTTTAATTGACACGTGGTAACTTTGTGACATTTATAAATAGCCACACATGTACAGGTGCGGTGTTAAAACGATCGATGAGATACATGTGACGAAGCATCCTGTATTCCAAGGATCTAATTTTAGATGACTATGAATTTATATCGATACGCTTGGTTATATGTAGGTCACATGAGTAATAACTACAGTATGGTCCAATATGGGCATTTGATGGGAGCAAACGAATGTTGGTTGGATGCTTATATATGGGCAAAGAAGTAATAAGGAAAGTGCTGACGAAGAAATTTGTTATTTTCAGGGCGATCTGCCCTTTTATCAAGACAGGAACATGAAAATGTACATACCACAACATATAACAGAGATAAACAGTGACCATGAAACAATACTACAATATAAAATACATAAACAAACAAACAAAACATAGTAAACACACTTATAGAATGATCTGTTATGTAACAGAAGGCAAATTATTGTAAAAATATTCATCTAAAAGACATGAGGTCTGAGAAAATAAAAGAAGAAAATCTAAATAAATGTATTGAAAAATCTATAAGTGTAGATGTTCGTGTGAAATGGAACGTGTATCATACATGCACTCATATGTACAAATGCACGTATACGTACATGTCATCAAAAGATGTCCACAGGGCCAGACGCCAAGATGTACATCAACAGTATAGTGATCACAGTGTTAGGCTACTAGTTATCATTTTGCGGTTTTCTATGTCACGTATTTCACTTTATTTTGCCTTTAAAGTACATCACCTTGTTGTAATTAAAAACGTGTAAATGATTTTTTTTTTACTTAATTTGAATTTGAAGTGTACTGTAATCTGTGAAGGATTTGGTTAATTTATGTAAATATTTATTACGTGATCTTAGCTTTGATTGTATAGAAGATTAAAAACCCACTTTTTAACAGATAGCTTTTTGCTTTTTCTTACGATGATATGAATATTTCATTTAACCCTTTCAACCCTAGATTAATTTAGTAGACTCTACCATACATTTATTTGGACGAGTCCATTATGGTCTACAGTGGTGAAAGGGTTCAGAATCTCCGTACCGCTGCCAAAAGGTTTGACTTTGCACTGGAAACCTATTTTTCAGGCGTGATTTTAACTTTGATGAATAATTTCTGAAAAGAAAACCATACCTTGTGGGGTTTTTATGAAGAAATAATAAAGATGAAATAAACAAAATATGATCATCAACAGTTCTATGTGTAAAAATCAGCGGGGCTAGGTCGGGATTCTAACCATTGACTTTTGATAGTTATACTATCGCTCTGACAGATTGAGGTTCTTGGTCAACAGAAGCAGCCTGTCTGTCTGTTTGTCTGTCTGTCTGTTTGTCTGTTTGTTTGTTTGTTTGTTTGAGTGGTTTTACGTCCGCTTCACTACCGATCAAGCTCAAGTTCAAGTTCCTTATTACTTTGAGTCTTTAGACTCATCAGTTACAAACATATAACAAAATAACATTACACAACATTACACACACTCACAACACAATTACAAATAGAAACAGTACCATAGGTTTGGAGAGTGTAACTACGCTCTTTATAATAATTGGGTTCTTCCCGTATTTGCAAATCCTATATATTTCCCTAAGTTCGTTATTTCTTTTGCAGTTACCGAGTAACTACTGAGTAGTTCAGTTATAAAGCAGACGGAAGCTAACTGTAAACACGAAACACCACAGTCCAGTGGGAGGGACCCTTACCTCAGTTGAACTGTTCAAATCCTTCGCTTTGAGGATTCCTATCTTAAACTTGTATTTTTAGATATTTAATAAATGAAAATACTTCAAGGAATAACATTGAGTTAATTATCCAAATGAAGTCAACGTAATAGTCTAGTATTAATGATACTAGACTTTAACTGTTTAAGGAAGCTGTGGTTTTTGTATATATATATACAGTTACCTCCCCTTGATTCCCTTTGGGTCGGACTGTAGCCGATAGGATAACAATCTGGAGTCCAGGGTTCGAATCCCGTTCTAGGCCCACTGAATTGTTACGCTGTCGTTGATTTTAGTGTTTTACTTCATTTTTATTATTTTCCAATATAAGTCACGCAAGGAATAGTTTTCTTTTAAGAAATTATTTACTGTAGCTAACATAATGCCGGAAAATTCAGTTTCCTATGAGTAGTTAAAGTTTTTGGCAGTGGTATGGGAACCCTGTAATGTAATTTTATCGAAACACCGGGTAGTGTGAAGTGTAAGACGTTTATATTGCATTCTATCGTATTTGGTTTGTCAGCCATTCTAGACTATAATAGATGCATGCTACATTAGTTTGCCTCTAAATTACTTTATGATCATGCTAATAAAGATTTGAAATTTTGAATTTGAATTTTAGTGTTGGCATTGTTGGTTTATACGTGCATAATTTAGATTGATATATGTGATGATTAAATGCCTGTACTTTTAATACTTATAAAACTTATAATAGTTCCGTATTGAATGACGCATTTTATTGTGGTGACGAACATGTTTTGACTTGTGTGTAATTTGAATTTCGTTTGTGTGTGCGTTTATCTCTACAAGATATTTGAAAAGTAAAAAAAAAACCAATTTAAACACTCCCTTTTACAATAATTCTGTGATAAATTACTAGGTAGGGTGTTTCATAACATTTCTACCGTTTGTAAAACTCAAAATTAGAGTCTCCCACTTGTCTACTGTATACGGGTCTTGAGGTAGAGAGCCCCGCCACTTTTCTACTGTTAACAGGTCTTGAGGTAGAGAGCCCGCCACTTTTCTACTGTATACAGGTCTTGAGGTAGAGAGCCCCGCCACTTTTCTACTGTATACAGGCCTCAATGTAGAGAGCCCCGCCACTTTTCTACTGTATACAGGCCTTAAGGCAGACAGCTCCGCCACTTTTCTACTGTATACAGGTCTTGAGGTAGAGAGCCCCGCCACTTTTCTACTGTATACAGGCCTTAAGGCAGAGAGCTCCGCCACTTTTCTACTGTATACAGGTCTTGAGGTAGAGAGCCCCACCACTTTTCTACTGTATACAGGTCTTGAGGTAGGTCTTGAGGTAGAGAGCCCCGCCACTTTTCTACTGTATACAGGTCTTGAGGTAGAGAGCCCCGCCACTTTTCTACTGTATTTAGGCACAGAATTAAAAATGCTAAATATAGTTGAACTCTTTTGGTTGGAGATATTATAATACAGATAACTGTTCTACATTAATTCGATTGTGAGTTAATGATGTTTCAGTTCTGTTTGGTTGAGCAGTATAATTTTTGACGAATTCTTTCATTCTTGTGTCATTTTTGCAGTATCACTGACCTGTATTAACTCTCTTGATATACATATGTATTTAGATTTGATAGAAAAACGAAAATTGTTGAAAACAAATATAAATTTTCTTTAAATATAATAATCTGAAACTGAAAAAAACATGGATTGTATGGTTAAGAACTGTTTAAAACGTCATATCCTTATAACCTTCAGTTTGCTTAAAAATACATGTTATTACTTTGTATTAATCGTATGATTGGATGATTATTTCCGTCAAGAATATAAATATTTGATTATATTAATTATGAATTCTAATTAAAATGTTTACAAACGATGGCTGTAGGCCTTTCCTGGTTAAACAGAATTATATTGAACGTAGGCGGGAATGGTGTAATATACAGACAATATGATGGAAGTCCGCGTGTCGTTAAGAAAATGCAATGTATACACAGATCTAGTAAATATACATGTTATGTATGTGTCGTAGGCGTTCTAATGTAGGGGTCGGTGACACACGTACAGATGACACGTGTACAACAAGTGTTACATTTACACAAGTACGTAAGGTTTATCATTATCACGTATCAAGGATGGGTATCAATTAAGATATATATATATATTTACGTAGTTTTGGTACATCACAACGGCCCCCATCCCCACATGAACCCCCACCAAGCCCAACCCGTTTCTCTTCAGAACCAGATCTCACGGAGATCAAAGAAGGACAATTAACGCTCATCTCTCTGAAAATCTGGATCCCCCGCGTGCTTTAATCCGGGTCAGTAAGATGTAATGAAACTTGTTTCAAACAATTTTGTATCTTCAATTGAATTATGGATAGGTTATTCAATTGAATTGAAGATATCTCCAAACAATTGAGTCTGCCTTTAAATGATTGAACATAAGTTATCTACAATGCAAATAAAACATACATAAGGAGATATGAAACATATTTTATTAACATATAATATGACAACAGGATTAGTCAGTAAGTTTTTCCAACTTTTAGACGACTTCTCCAAATACTGTACATAACATATTTACCAATGAGATCACGTGATGGCAACATATTCACAAATGAGGTCACATGATGGCAACATATTTACAAATGAGGTCACGTGATGGCATCATATTTACAAATGAGGTCACGTGATGGCATGTAAGATAATATACATCAACAAACAAACAAATTGATGAAGCTCACAGTGAAATCAAGGATGGGGGGGGGGGNGCAGAGAATTAATTAAATCTTCCCGTCCTACCTAGAAAATTTTGTACTGATTTGGTAATTTTTTTATTATCATCTGAAGAAACACTAGCGTCACCATTACAGAGAAAGTTTACATCAATAACACTATCATACCATGCTAAATCAGTTTGTAATATTCTACGTAAGTTCAGATATAGGGGACAAAAAAGTAAAAAATGATAAGAATCTTCACAGTGATGCCCACATCGTCAATTATGACACGGATTATCAAACTTCAACTCGCGTTGGCCCGGATAGAAGCGCGTACAGGGTCTTAATGTGACAAGAAAGCGGAGTACCCGGAGCAAAATCCCGCACGGTCAGACAGGTGACCTAATACCTTTTCACGTCCGATCGGGGAATCGAGCCCCGGTCGACTTGGTGAAAGACGAGCGCGTTATCCACTGTCCCACCGGAACACCCAGAACAAACATTTTCATTTCAGTTATTCGCACTAACATTCAATTACTGAACCATGGTGCAATAATTGGAATTAAAACGGGTTTTTTTTCTGTCAGTTCCCACCCTAGGAGTTCTGCTCTTTGTAATAGAAGAAGACGAAGAAAAAGAAGAAGAAAAAGAAGAAAGTGTCTCCTATTTGCGTTAAAATGAAACGTTTAAGTGAACGAGGATACAATGAATGAAGAGGCGTAGGACACAGGTAACGTTATGTGATGAATGACGATCTGATAACAGTTCCTCGCGGATCTTTATACTTGTATAATTGAAGTAAGGACCCAAGGGCCTGTATTCATGAAACCGTTCTCATGCTAAAACTTGGATTCTGTGCTCAAACCCAATTGTTCTTGTTACGGTGTTAAAATAGAACAAAATATATTTGTTGAGGATTTGAAAATTTAATGAAGAGGCTTCAAACTAAATATTGATTTAGTTAGTTACGTAAGACTTTCTGACCATGTCACATGATCAAAGTGTATTTAAAGAAAGTTACCTGGAGCACAGAATCCATGCTTGAGCATGCGAACCGTTTCATGAATAAGGGCCCTGCAGGTTTATTTGTTCTCGGAGATCAATCTGAATACAAAACGCGCCAGATTTATAGAGAATCGGTAATGTTTTCTGTATTTCGTCTTCTAACCAAACTAAATCGGGCTAAAAGTTTAAACTGTCCAGTCTGGCCCGGACTATGTCGGTTAACTGTTAAAATAGGGAAAAGAAACTTAGATAGTAAAGATTGGTGCCAGATAAACATGTTTGTTTGTTTGTTCATTTAAGGACGTGCCAGGTTTTAGTGATACAGGAAAGCCGGAGTACCGGGAGAAAAAACACCTACCTGCGCAATAAACATGTATTTATATAAGAGTATCTTATGATCACAATACGTCTTATCTTGATTACTTTGGTTGAAAAAGCGTTGTATGCTGCCAGTAAAGAGTAATTTCAAAATGTTATAGATGTCTACAGTAAACGTGTACCTATTTCAATATACACTATATATATAACTTATTCTAAACAGCATGTTTACTACCTTTTTAACGTTACAATTCTAGCCCTTATGTCTAACAGAATGTTTTATGCTGAACAATATGTTTTACGCTATGTAGTATACAGATACGTATGTTTCATGTTGAATGGTATAAGCTGTGTAGTATGTTTCAAGCTGAACAGTACGTTTTAAGCTTTGTAGTATGTTTCATGCTGATCACAATGTATTTAGCTGTGTAGTATGTTTCAAGCTGAACACAATGTATTAAGATGTGTAGTATGTTTCATGCTGAACACAATGTATTTAACTGTTTAGTATGTTTCATGCTGAACACAATGTATTAAGCTATGTAGTATGTTTCATGCTGAACACAATGTATTTAGCTGTTTAGTATGTTTCATGCTGAACACAATGTATTAAGCTGTGTAGTATGTTTCATGCTGAACACAATGTATTTAGCTATGCAGTGTGTTTCATGTTGAACACTTTGCCATAACCTAAGCAGTACGCGTAGAGTTGCATTTTTTTTGAAGCTATGCATTAGTATTTAATAAGATATACCAAACATTAGCTTGCCTGAAACTGTTCAAATCTGTTTCAGATACGGACGGAGGAGCCGGACGAACATCAGTGCAAACCAACATTATATATATAAATAGATATATTTTAACACTATTTTCTGGTGGACGGTTTATGTTTATTTAAATTTCAGTAGAACACGTACTGCGTAAAATATTCCACAAACATTTTTTGGATGACGCAAAAGCATCAGTCAGTATATGTTTACGTTTTGTTTACGTTTACCCTAGCAGCTGAAACCTATCGAGACCGACAATGTCAACAGATTCTCGATGTCATTCTGTCATCATGTCCCCAAACGTACATTCCACACGGTAGCTGACTAGCCACGCGGCTTGTAAACATAGGCTTAAACTAAACAGATCTGGCTTGTTTTCGTCGTGATGCATGTTTGCTACCGTCGCTTTCACCTTGACCTGTTCCCAGATAGTCGCTGCCGTGCCGATATCAGAAGTACACAGCGAGTTCAATCCGCGCGTGTCAAAATGTAATGGCACTATTTGTTTTTAAAGCCTTCTCTTGCTTGAGTCAAAGAATATACTGTTTCATGATATGACAAAATATCAGTAGATATAATTAAACATAATTAATGACGCAATTTTGTGTTTATCCTTATTTCATTACGCAAACATCTTTTGAAGCATATCGGAGTTATAAAACGCTTGAACCATACTAGAGTCAGTCTGTATTAAGTTTAACTGGGTTTCAGATTAATTTTTACACACGAAGTTTTAGGCTTCAGCTTTATAAAACATCCTAGGATTTGATTATGCGGCCATTTTTTTTTATATGAGTCAATGTGACGCTTGGCTATCCGATTAATTATGCGACACATTGATTTGAATCAATCATTTAAGTGACAAAGATTGTTAGAATGCTGTTCTGTCTCTACCTTCTCAATCGGACTATGTTCGGCAATTTCCGTGAAATAACCATGCACGGAGGTCAGTAGGTCTTATTTTGGTCACGTGACATAAACCAAGATGGCAGCCTACTGTTGTGAACGCGAGACCCCCTGGGGATATTTTTGTGTGTGACAGGATTCGATGTAAGTGTTAACCGTAAGATATCCAGACCATGCATTATAATTCCGCAGAGAATTAGACTTGTAGAATTCCAATGTTAACGTTATCTATGGTTTGATCGAGTGGCGTTGTGAATAACACACTCGCCTTTCACCAGGGCGGTCTGGGTTCGACACTCCGTTTGTTTTTCTCTAGATACTCCGGTTTCCTCCCACATTAAGCCACTACCCCTACCCCCCAAATCCCACCCCAGGCAAACATCTGGGTCAACAATTGAGAGTGATAGAGTGGTAAGTTGTAATAGATTGTTTCATAAGTATTGTAAACTAAAAAAAAAGTTCATATTTAATCGTCATCTACATCTTCTTCAAACATGTCCCAAATGTATCTGTTACATATGTATTATATTATAGACTTACAATGTTGTTAGGCAACCGTATTATTAGATGAAAAGTAAATTCCTCCAATAAGTTTAAAACGTTTTGCCTCATTACTTCGAAATCTTTCGACTAAATTCGTATTCATACGCTTATACTTCCGGTATTTCTTAAGCATGCGACGTAAAAGGACGAGGTGATCCGATTGTATCCTTTCATGGACAATACAAGCATCTGTGTACATAAAAAACAACATTTCAACTAATTATGGATAGTGTATTCGTTGAAAATTTATTTTGCTTGTTTTTTCAATAGCTATGGCGAAGAAGTGTGCCCAGAAAGACATCGCCGAAATGAAAGAGTATATGTAAAATGAAATGGAAAAGTCAAGTGTAGAATGAACGGAATGGGATAATTCGGCATTCGTGAAACAATTCTTACATGAAATCATTTGATATAAAACTTAAACGGAACTGACAAAAACAAAAAGCCAAATCTTATATTTAGAATACTATTTTATTGAATTTATTATATATATGAAGGAAGTTCAGATTTTGCGCAATCTTTTGACCTTAGTCTTGATGATGATGTTGCGCATTTGTTTACCTCAATCACCATAGACTATCAGTTTGATTTAGGTAAAAAGAAAAAAACTTTTTGTTATCGATGTTTAGGGAATACACGAACGTCAAGATGAACCAGAGTGATAAACAGGAAATCGTGTCCTACAGTTGACATTTTTGACAATGAAATCCTGGCTTTGGATGTAAATTGTAATATATTCGAACATGTGCAGTCCTTCATAAATCAAGCGGAAGATTTTGAACATAAACTTTAGTATATGTATATATTTATCACAATTTACATGTAATTGACTTCTTTCAATTGTTGAATTTGAAATTAACTGTCTATGTCATCACATGTATATATATATATGAAATATTTCGTTGATAGCAGATGGCTTCATAAGTTACTATAACTTGTGCCTAATCCTTTGTACCTAGTTTTTACAATAAAACATGGTTAAAAGTCGGATAAACCTCTGTCAGGCTCTGAAATTAATAAAGGTGTATTAATTCCTCTGTTTATCATGAGTACCTGGTATTTAAATGTCAGACTGCTTTGACGGTTTGCGTGTTAGGGTTGCTTCCTGTGAGGTGACTCATATATGACCTCATTATTTTTGCATTGTTGGCTTTGTAATGACGTCAAGCGACAAAACAAAGAACGAAAACACCCTCCGAAGCGAGAAAAAACGCCTTTTCTCGCTATCACATCTGCTCCTATTGATGTACAGCAATCAAAACCATTGCAGGTTCAGCCTTCAGGAAAATGAAGACAACATATTTTTGTGAATGGTGTCTTCCAAGCTGCTTCCAGTTTGCTGTTTTGAGCACGTTAGACCCTGTCCATGGAAGCACATCACCAACAATAGAAACACGTGTTTTTAGGTATCGGTAGTTCCTTGAAGCGCTAAAATTATGAACTTACATATCAAAACATACGAACGTTTAACATTATGTATTACAAATACATTTCGTGCATCGATATGCATGCTTCTTTTCAGACTGAGCTAAGTATTTCGCAGCTAGATACAAATCAAATTTGATATTTGGATGTCTCGGTAACGTCAATTTAGCGTTCTTGTGGCTTACGTCGTTTGTAGGCGAGATGTAGACTTCATAATTTTGTATTCCTCCGACGCGTTTTGTTCCCGGTTTTTGTTGTTGGTTTTTTTGCTTCTGTGATAACAGTTTTCTTGTTGCTTATTTCATACTTTTGAAATTCGACATTTGCACCTAGGTTTCTTATGTTCTAAATAGGCTCCTTATGTTCCAATGCCACCCAAGGTTACAAGCAATGGTCTGTCTTTTCGTTGCTACCTGCGGAGTGTCTTTATCAAGTTTCCCCAGCCGAACGGCTAACTCAATATCCTTGTCCATAGTGTGGGTGTTTCATTTGCTAAAGATTTTTTATATGATATCTTCAATATCAATTGTGTTTTATTAGAAACATATTATAAGGAGAAGAAAATAAGATAATGCATCACTGTACCAACTAAACTATTTATATTTAAAAAATAATGGAAACATTTAATGCATGCAAATTGGTGGAACTCATGTCCTCCGATGTCAAGTATTCATATGAGTTGCAAATTTTACGTTTTTAGGTAAATGTATCTAGAAACAAGGATCTACCAATGAGACATTTTACCGCCGGTTAACGTTTGTCCTCATTTGGTTTGGCTTTATTTTGTTTAACGTCCTATTAATAGCTAAGATCATTTAAGGACGATGTGTAAGCGTGCATGTGTGTATGTATGCCGGAGACAGGGTATGTTGATGTATTTACCACCTTGTGATAGCGGGAATCTGATGCCGACTTTATAGTGCTATCTCACTAAAATACCATTCCGAACGCACGCAGCACAGCATTCCGGCCGGTCTCACTATACAAACAACAGGTGAATCAGTTGTTGTCATTTCCCTAAATGCTGAACGTTACGCAGGGAATACCAATTCCTCATACCTGGAGGGGTCGAATAGATTTAAGCTACAACTAAAGCTGGAGGATATATGCAATTTTTTACCCTTTCACCCGTATGCAACTTTAGTAAACTCTACTATGCATTATTCTGGATGAGTCCATTATGTTCTACATTGGTGAAAGGGTTAATAAACACGTTTTTGCAGTTATCACGTTGTCTAATAAGAAGACATGGACGTTAGCTTAGACGGGCCTTTTCAGACGCAACTGCTAAACTATATGACCATTCACGTTATTCGTGTTGCGAGCAAAATATCAAAGTAATTGACCAATGTGTTACCAAAGGAATCTCAGCAACATAGTACTGAAGACTTGTTTTCCGTTTTCGTTGTCAAGGTTACACATGTGAATAACACTGTAGTAACGGAGCCGAATGGTTACCTCGCCGAACCTGAACCATATACTTAGCGATCGTTTGTAGGGCCTCGTCCACAATGTACAAGCAATCTCTGCCGCCCACGCAGATTTCTGTTTGTCGCGGCAAGAAAATTGAATTGTATGCTTCCCCGTGTACAGAGCTCCAAGACGTTGTGAATCTGGTGAAGCAAAACTTCCATTTTCAATTTTTCGGCAATAAATTATTCAGACGCTTTTTGTTTCCAAGATGTGAATGAAATTGTCATAAGGATTCAGTAAGCAACACACGAGTTGGCAAGCCTATGTCTTTGTAGCTAGAATATTGACATTCACAGGCAACCGTTCTTAACACTATTTGCTTATTTTGACATGTAGCAAAGTTCCATACGTAGGGAGAGTCATGAAAGGCTAGATTTAATAAGCACATGCGTTTGATTGGGGGTATTGTAAGACAGCGATGCTATGTGGGAGAGCGACCTGGAATAATTACAGCCAGGTGGCCGGGCTGTATGAGGTCGATCGCTCTCATTACCTCAGCAAAAGAAAGTGGAACAGTTTGTCAAACATAATATTCATATTTGTCTTCATGTTATTGTCCTTGCTAAAAGAGTAACGTTTTTTAGTTTCCCTGAGATTGATCATGTTTCAAGACGACGAACATGACTAATCAAGGTGACACGAGGAATCGTGTTTTCCCAACACGAGGGCAATACATATTTTATCATATCGAAATAAAACAATGAAGGTTATCTGATCGACGCGCTCTTGTTGCCATTTGCTTCAGTCGCGCGGATGTTTGCCGCTTTTTTTAGAGAGGTTCCGAAAAAGGGAACATGTGACAGGTGAAACTAGAACACGTGAGGGGGGACACGATGTTTTATTCCCAAGTCAGGTGATCAATAACATATTTCATAAACCCTGTCAACCACTTTCAAAATAAATAAGCGTTGACCAAACAAATGACTTCTAAAAATGAGTAAACACCTTACACTATCCAGGTAAGTTTCACTTATTTCCCCATTTTTACCGTAATCCGCATTTTTTTATTTCCAAACTTCTCTATTATATGCTACGGTTATATCACATTTGACATTTTTTTTAATTTCTGTCTCGTAGTTGGCAGATATCTTGCCGTTTGATTGGATAAGAAGTTGTCACTTCATGTGTCGCGAACAGGACGGAGACTGATATAATGCATCTAACTTGTGATAATGATCGTTTTTTTGTTGCTAATGTTAAACGATTAAGTTACTTGTATAAAACTGAATGGGTGCCATTTTCCACTCTTTCTCTTTCCCTTCCTTCCCAAATTCTCATTCGTTCTCCATTTTCCCTCTTTGTATAACAAAATGTGTGGGAAATAGTGCATCTAATGATTGTCTTTGTTGTTCTGGAAAACGAAAACATTTTCAATATTGTTATAACATATATCGAAACACTAAACAATCGAAAGGTTCCTTGCAGATAACTAAATAAGAGCTATTTCTCTTTTCTTCTCTTTCATTTTCTGTTCGAAATTCACTTCATTCTTCTTTCTCTTCTTTGTTGTTGTTCCGGAAAACGAAAACATTTTCAATATTTTATCATAATATTAATTAAAACAACAGAAAACAATAACAGAAAAGGCACTTGTTTACATCTAAATAAGTGCTATTGCCCTCTTCTCTTTCTTTTTCTGTCCAAATTATACTTCGTTCTTCTCTCTCCTCCTTCGTGGGAGATGCCATAGTGAATATTGATAATTCGCACCTAATCCTTGTTTGTTGCTCGCCATTTATAAATATGCTAAATTAAAGCTCATCCTCCAGAAACCCTACAACCAATCCGGGAGGTATTTCCACTTCCTATATAGATTAAACAACAACAATTCACCGCCATGATCAACGTAAAGTAGCCCTTATTCCATATTTAGCGACATTTACAGGTATTACTTAACAAATATGATAAGCTGTGATTTTGTTTACCTAACAGCCAGCTAATAAGCTTAAGTCATACAAGCCATCAATTTCTAGGAAGTGTCTAGTGGCCTGTGATATTGTTTACTCAACATTTCAATGACAGCGATAATGGTTCTGTTTATAAATCTAAGACTACGAGAACGGTGTTTTGTGGCGTACCATTAAGTCAGTATGACGAGCTGTATGTCGACCCACGCATACCTATATTGTAGGTTCGGGTTGTGTAGTAACACAGATGTCTGTACATAGAACGCAGAGTTAACGTGCCAACGATTTTCTTTTCTAATCTTAAATTTATTTCTAAAAACCTACATGCGTGATATAATGAAATAACTCAATTAGTCTAGTTTGAACCCTATTTTATTCATATCAATAAACATGTACAAATACATTCTGATGATTAGGAAACAAGAACTATTGTACTTATACACAGTCCTTCTCATCGTTTATAACAAGCTTAGCTGATAAAAAATGTATAACTTTGCAGTGATAGCCTAAATATGTACATAAGAAACTGTTTAGAGAAAAAAAAGTAACGGATGGAGTTTTACCCGGTTGGATGGGTAGTTAAGTTTACATGATAACTTAATGTAGTTGAATTATAATAGCTTGTAAATCTTCTGGTGGATTTGATGAAATTTTGAGTAGCTATAAAAATAAAAATAAATTAACTTATACTGTCTTTAAAACTGAAATGGTGACATGACTAATGAGCTTTAATTGATGTTTAAAACTTACACGGGTGATATGATGAAATAGCTTAAATTGACGTTTAAAACTGAAAGGGTGATATGATTAAACGAGCTTCAATTGAAAAATTGAAATGTAATCAAATTTCATTTCCTATTTTTACTTTTATAAAATTATTTTCATAAAAAAATAATATGATTTAAACCAATGTATTTGTTTTTAGAATAAGAAAGCATTCCCTGTTTTCACGTTCGCCACGTTGTTGCTGCTGCTGCTGATGTTGCTTTCTTGTTGTTGTTGTTGTCGTCGTCTTCGTCGGTTTCGTTTGTTTTGTTGTTGTTGATGTTGTTACTTTTCTGTTGTTGTTTTCTCCTCTTTCTTCTGTTCATGGAACATTGCAAAAATCAACAAAGGTCGACTGTCCCCTTTGCTTACATTTTCCATCTCCTTTCTCCAGCTCCGTCGTTCCGGTGTTGTGTTCCTAGGTACCTGTCAGCATAGTAACAAAACAAAACGATAATGCATGGCGTTTGCTAGCAAAGTTCAGCTTGTAACAGTATCCAGCTTGTAACACTAGACACCAATAGAAGTAGGTTTGGTTTGTTTGTGTTTTACGTCCTTTTAACAGCCATGTTTTCATCTAAGGACGTGCCAGGTTTTGGAAATGGGGGCAAGTCGGAGTTCCCTGAGAGTTCGACTTTTTAATTAATCAATTTAATTAATAAAAATAGAAAATGCACACGTACATTTTGCGATATAATTAATTCTAGACATTACATGTGACGTACCCCTGCAAAAACGTCAGGTTATTTTCTGGCCTAGTAAGTATTTGAAACCATAATCTAATAAATTTCTCTGATCTGCACAAGTTTATATGAAAAAATTAAATCAATTTCATTATCTCTACTTGTCAGAATCATGACTGCGTTAACCGCTAGTTGCTTGTTTTAAAGCCATATTGCGTGCTTCAGTATGCTTCCAAGATCAAACAGCGTGTGCCATCGTGATGTAGTTTTGTATCCCGCCCGCGAAACTCCTTAAAACTACAAAACCCATTATAGACCCATTAATAATGCAGGCCCCTAATTTATGCTCTCAATCAATGGAACAGGTTTTTTATACAGTGCGTATACGATAACTTCAGGAAAATCACAAGATCGATCGCCCCTGTGCATGGTACTACTTTGTGTTGCGGCGCCTGCTCTGCGGCCATTCACAAAACTGGGTGACGTCGATTTGCAGCTAGCTATTCAGCGATATGCATCTACAACAGAATTTTATTCACGCCATTAAATAGCAGCGCAGTGTCTTAGCAACGTGTTATCATTAGCAAAACAGCACAAGTGTATACACGCTTACACTATTCTATAACATTGTACACATTTGTAAAGGTTTAGAACGACAGGCATTTTTCGGGACCATCCTCTCCACTATGCCCACTATCACATTGTATGTCTGGCGAAATCGGTTTAGAACACAGAACAGCTCTCTCATTTTCATTGTTACTACAAAATCGCAGCAAACACATCCTGTCGCCATGGCAACGCTCATATAGAGTATACATACTAGATTTATGAATGGGTTTCGCAGCCGCCGAGCACGAATCGATACGTCACACGTCTTGCAGGTCGATATCGCCGAAGGCCATCCACGGGGGCGAATCTGGTACGCTGTGTAAACCATTCTTAATCATTCGTCTGCGCATGCTTTACCATGCATTGACTTCCTTCAACAGGTTAGATAAACGTTTCAGGTAGCATCGTGTTCTCTTACGTCAAAACAGTAGTGCCATATCACTGTGTGTCGAGTCATTTAATGTAAAAGCACCATTGTACCACTTAATACACACGAAGTAAAATTCAACTACAGAGATGAACTTTTTCTCCAATATAATTCGATTTAAGCATTTCCTTTCAATAAAAAAAAGATGAATTCACTATTTTTTGGTTTGTTTAAAGATAAATCACAACTCGAGGTATTCCAGCTAGCAACATATGGCTTGCTGACAGTATAGGGTATGGACTTCGCAGCCAACAATGTTTAAGTCAACTTTTCTATTAGAAGTTCTGTTTTAATGTATATTAGAAATATAAGCCATCGCCTTGCGAGTTTTCTACATGTACATGTCTATGTTTGCAGTTCGCTGTGTTTCACTATTTTGCCTTCTAACTACTTTGTAGTTACAAATGAGCAAATACAATTTTGAATTTCAATTTTAATTTACATATTGTGTAGGGTAAGCAATGCGTAAATCCCGACTTTTATTTTTTTCTTGCACAAAATTTCGAAAGATGAACGTTATACAAACACGTTATAGTTCTTTTCAAATTGGGTTAACCCTTTCACCCCTATGTAACTTTAGTAGACTCTACCGTGCATTCATCTTGATCAATCCATTATGGTCTACAGTGGTGAAAGTGTTAAAGATGCAGCAAGCCAAAAACGAATTACTGCATTGCGTCAAACTGATCGTTCGTCCTTTTAGGACTCATCGGTGATGCTCGAAGTCGAAATGGTGGAAATCCGAATTGTCTAAACTACTGTTGAAACAGAGGGTACGTGCGTTTGTTCTTAAATAAATAACATACAAATGCAAGCATTGACTCTGTACTCTAATAGATAAGCCTTTATTTGTGTTACTAAACACAACTTGCGGTTGATATATACATAGATTGAGGCATTAGTTAAGATCCCGGAGGCGACCGTTTATCGGTGAACCGGAAGTTTCAACAGTAGTAATATAACAAACCTACGATCGAACGACTGGTCAATCAATATCTGTATAACTGACCATCGGTCACTGCAGCTTAGAATATCTATTGAGGTTTGGGAAACAGTGTTGCCTTTCTCAATGGATTGACTTTATTCTTTTAATATTGACAAATTCCTTGTAATCTAACTTCCAAACATACCCAACCACCCCATCAACACCACAACAAATGAAAAAATAAATGATCAGTCCCCTGCCAATCAAGAACGGTAAATTTCTTTCTCGCGAAATTTACAGAATTGGCAGTATAATAAATACTCTCAGTACTGCTTTTAATATTTATTTTTTACTCAGTAAGGACTTGGTTCTTTAGATAAATATTTAAATAATCACCTGTAATAGTTAGTAGGAGAAAAGTGAAATATACGGAATTTGCAGTATAATAGTTAATATTCTCCAAACTACTGTACGTATTTATAGTCAATAGTCGTTCCTGGTGACTGCCACAGAGGCGCAATGCCCTCTTTTGTTTCACTTCTTAACAACAGTGTGTCACAATATACCTAGAGTGTGTCACAATATACTGCAATACAGAACGAATATATTGCGATAAGTATCCCGATATATTGTCATAGGAAAAAGGTTTTAATTTTAAAAAGAATAATTTGCCAGAACGTTATCAAACTTAATCTATATAATTTTGATCTCACAGGTTTAAGATTTAATGGTTATTGGCGTATCTATTAGAATGTGTACGAATTTACAAAATGAAAACAAACCGAACCGAAACATTAAAAGAAGCTTTTGAAAAATATTGCGATACGGCGATATTTCATATTGTATTGCGATGCCTGTTCATTGCGATATACCAATTTTCCGACATATTGTGACAACCCTACTTATTGACATGGCTCGTTGATGTAAGATGTGGACATATGATGATAGATGTTGGTATCGATTACAGGTATAGATCCTCACCTTACTGCACTGCATGACCTGTGTTCGATTTAGCGTGAAGTGAGACATGTTGTATATATAGATTAATTACCATCTACATGTAAATGTAGATCTTACCATTTCGACACTCCTTGGCGGTTGTATTCCAGACAGGTGTGGCGCTTTGATCCGCGCAAAAGTAAAATGTAACAGAAATATTTATGAATAAAAATGCTTATCTATCATTATTCTTCATAGGGAAGAGAAACAGACCCCCCACGAACCCCGGTACAGATTATAAATAAATTATGATAAAATAAAATTGAAAAAAACACAACCCGGTATAAAAAAATACATTTATGTATCATATAATATGTCTCTGCGACAAAGCATTGTGATTGTCCTAGATAATCTATCGATATATTTTTTGCTGTTCTTATATATATATATTACAAATATTTGTCATTTGGCATCTCGTTTTCCATTTAATTAACAAGGTCTTACCACAATTAATACCATACTTCTAGGACTTTACTCATGCAACTGTTCTCATGCTCAAACTTTGTGCTTAATGCAATGCAAACTCACAATTTTATCAAGTCTGGGAAGAATTTTGGAGAAACTTAAAGCCGAAAACTGCTTTCGGGTAGTAAACATGACGTTTTGACCAGATGCCATTATTTAAGCAATTTATAAGAATGTTGGTTTCGATTGATTAATTGATTGAATGCTTTACGTTCTTTTGTTATAACCGAGCTTAGGACAAAAAAAAGGGGGGGGGGGGGTAATAATGTTGGTATGATCACAGAAATCCATGCTTGAAAATGAGAAAGATTTCGTGTATGAAGGTACTGGACGCTATTCGTGCTAATTTAGATAAACATAAATTGCCATGACACTGGATGAATATTTAACAAGCATTCCAAACAATTTATTTCAGCACAGGAAGTTGTCTTTTTTGAAATATGGCTGATTGTTCTTGACATTGCAGTCCCTGCGCCAATCTCTTTGTGACGGAAACATATTACTTATTGGCCCTACAGCTGACGAATATAAACTATTCTCCAGTTTTATGATTTATTAATAAAGGAAGTGTATTATTGATGCTCATTCATTCATTCTCTGTGGACGTTTCTGTGTTGCCAAACCCAGCGTTCGTTATTACCAAGCTAGGCCATTGTAACAATAAAGACACAGGTGTGTCTTTCGGCGCAGATACTTAATCGCTCAGGTGCTTCACATAACTACCTGGATGAGAGGACTCAAACAAGTCATATATATATATATATAGTTTAGATATACACATCTATAAATCAGGACGTCGATATATCACTTATTAGAAGTATAGCATGTGGAATCTTTTATTAATATAACAAGTGTTATATCTAAAAAATATAACCAGACACTATATAACTTCAAGATGTGTTATTACAAAGCAAGTTCACAATCCGATCCCAATCATTCTGTCGGAAAATTAGATCAAGTAATTAAAAGGTAACCGGTACCACTACATCAGGGCCCGTATTCATAAAACCGTTCTCATGCCCAAGCATGGATTCTGTGCTCAAGCCAGCTTTCTTGTAACTCACCTAAATCATGTCAACGAACAAAACGTCAATAATAAATATTGAAAACAGTATTCTGCTTCGAGTCTCTTCAATTTGTCTTCAAAACTTTGACAAAATAAGATTTTTAAAGTTATTTATAACAGGAACAAAAACTATGCTTGAGCACAAAATCCATGCTTGAGCATGAGAACGGTTTCATGAATATGGGCCCTCGTGTAATCGCAAATAAGTGTTCCATTTATAATTTTTGACATGGACTAGTCTAAGGTTATATCGAAGATGATATATAATTTCCCCTGTCAAGTGTTTTATATGCTTTGCGGCCTATACATGAGACAGTCATTCTGAAGTTGTGCTTTTATAATTCCTGTTTGGCAAAATTGGTAAAGCGCAATGTAAAGGTCCTTAGTTCGATCCCTGCATTTTTCTTGTTTTCTTTTATTCATTATTTCTGTTTTCATATATCAAAATTTCGAATAACTTCAGTTCTGTAAAATGTACGGCACCATGTGATCTTAATGGAATATATGATTGAAATTAAACTAAAACAAATTTTTCACTGTAATGTTCATGTAGGTCAGCTTGTTGGTACCCTTTACCTTAAGCCTGGTGAAACTATAAAGAGACATGGCAAATAACATTTTATTTAAATGTATAATGTATAGGAAGATTTCTTGTATCAAGACAAAATTCTTAGAAAAATCACTTAATGATTTAGAATATTTAATAGTCAAGCTTGTATTTAGAGATCCCCCTCGAGAATTTCACAGCGTGGTCTCTTAAAATTGGTGATCGCTTAACACAGGTAGTCTCTTAACACAGGTGATCTCTTAACACAGGTGGTCTCTTAACACAGGTGGTCTCTTTACACAAATAGTCTCTTAACACAGGTGGTCTCTTAACACAGGTGGTCTCTTAACATTGATGGTAGCTTTACACAAATGGTCTTTTAACACAAGTGGTCTTTTAACACAAGTGGTCTTTTAATACAGGTTCAGTTCACAATCAAATCACTACAATGCTAATTATTAAAAGCGGCCCCTTAACACAGGTTGTCTCTTAAAAGGGGTGGTCGCATAGGCAGGTTTGATATGACATTTGTATGAATTTGTCATCTTCGTTAGAAGTTCATCTGAATGAAATGCTGACATTAGCAGTATTATAGTATACTCTTCATTTGATTGGATGCTGTGTTTGTCTTTATTTGACAGCTTGCCTATGATCTGCTTTTTCATTATATAATGTCCAAATGCAATAAAGCTGCATTCTATTATGCATCGCTTTCTACTGACACAACATCTGGCCTGTACCTGTTCACAGTGCAATGTGTATACTACCATTGAGCGCTAATAAAGCACATTTCATAGTGATATCGATGTGACCTATATTTCTTTATTCTTATGAATGAAATCCCCTGGTCATCAATGAAATTGTCCTTCCCTCTGAGCGCGAATCCTGGTAATTGATTACCAGTGCGACGTAGGCTCTATTGAAGCGACCGTGTAGGCTATGGTACGTGTGCCGTTATCAGGAGAGGTTTACCCGTATTCAAACAGTATTTGCTTACCCAATCAATCTGTTTCCTCAATTTTGATCGACTCGCATTAGGCTTGGTCTCCTTTCATTCATTTAAAATATCGGAATTCTGATGTCTTTCATGCCCCTTAATTTCCCTTAATTCCCCTGAATTCCCCTGAATTCCACTGAATTCCACTTAATTCAGCTACAGCTATTTATAAATCAGATTTGAAAATAAGAGTAATATTTTTTATGTTTTAGGCGAATGTCTCAATTTATCTTTTAATCAACAAGCATATATTTTAGTATGTTTACTCAATACACACATACGTTCTAAAAATTTAAACGAACACAGTCAAGAAAACAAAATAATGAACATTAACTTCTTTACACTAAAACATTCCACTTGCAAAGAGAACAAGTCTTGTTTGATAACCAAATGAACATTGCTTATACATTTTCTAAATTTTGCGAAAGATGAAATACTAGCTAATCACGCTTCTGTATTCTCGTTTCCGAATAGCCTTTGCTTGTATTGGATTCTAAAACTTTACAAGAATCCTTATAAGCAAGGTTTTCTCGCTGGCTCTGCTGATTTTGCAACCAAGACATTATCCAAACTTCTCATTCCACTCTTAGTACCGTTAACTCAGGGTTAGAGTCGTGTTGTGGTGATATTTATTCCACACGTAAAATTAATGGAATGTGTGGATTTAGAAGAATTCCGAAACTCTTTTTGCTAAATTTGCAGTTTGTCCTTATAGACATTTTTGTATCAGAGTTTTTTTAAAATTTTAATCTCTTTACTGTACCATAATATTTACTAGACTGAAGGAACGCCTTCTTTATTGAGTTCAGTGACAATCCTTTATTGACCATATCTATTGTATTCCCCCTAATTAACTTAAGGTGAATGACACTACAGACTCCTCTACCTCAGCCGCTCTCCTCGATCATATTTTACAAAATGACAAACAGTGACGGCTTATTACAGTGCTGTTCAATAAGTGTAACGTTTCTTTTGATTTTGTGAACTTTCTCTTCCTCTACAGTAACTCTCATGGTCCCCAATATATGGTATTTATGTGTTGCAGTTGATAGGATATTCACAGGATTTCACACTTTCCTTGATTTATGTCTGATGCAGGTAAAAGCACTTACAAGAAAGGATTTCACGAGATAGAGATTGATAAAGGCTATGAGCAAGTCTTGTCGTCTTCATCATGATCTCATTTGGAAACATTCAATTTCCTAGCAAGCTGAAACGTCAATGTTTTTTTAAACCATTTCACCAGATTGACTTGCGGACTTGCTGCTTAAGTTTGTTGTCTCTAGTCGTTCTCTTTTTTCTCTCTTTTTTTTTTCTTTCTTTCTTTTTTTCTTTCTTTTCTTTTCATTTTTTACTTTGTTCGTTTAAATATTCTTGTTTGGGTTCTCCATGAAGTGTTTACATTTTAAATGTTAAAGTTTGATGAGTTTAATATCGATTTGTTATAAAATTAAATATCACTTATTAATAATTCATAGTTCTAGTACGTCACAGCTATACACACTATATACACGAACATCTAAATATAGCAAAATACAAAAAAAAGCAATAACAGTTCATGAATATTTATGCTTACTTACAGAAAGCGATTTATTTTGTTTTTGTATGCATACAATGTGAAGGTCTTTATAGATAGGGATCGGTAATGTTAACATCAATGTTTCGCTTTATCGTGGTAGAAGTCAACACTTCCTGTTGATGCTACTATTTACACAAGATGATCGCATGTGGTAAAGTACAAAGTTCTAAAACGTTACAAGGATGGGAAAATGGTAAACAAGAAGAAATCGATACCCCGGTCCCTTTATCTAAACCGATGCTGGTCTACGCCTAGCTCTCTGGATACACACTCGGCGTGGGAGATTCTATGCCGTGTAAGAGTTTAGCATCGCGTCGGTTTCTATATCAAAGTTTATCGTCGCCACCTGCGTTGGTTGGGTGATTAGCACTAACATTTCGTAAATGGCTTATTATGTCATTGACACATTGTAATTATACCGGTAGAAATATTACCTAGATGATGGGATATGTCGTTGATGTTTTGTCAAAGCAATGGTAGAAATCTGAGGTGTCTTTTTATTATAAAAGCAGAAGGTTAAAAGACATGTCAGTTGATCTCGAGCTTCCTGTCATCCAAGTAAGAACCATCATTAGTGCAAGAAACGTAAACGGAATATTTCTGTAAAATGGGGCTTTGTTTATGACCTAATTGTGATAATAATAATTCGTTCATTGTATTAGCTGTACTATTTCGGGTTATGTTTTCACTAACCTTTGAATAAAATCGGTTTTATCTCACTCCCCAAAGTCTTTCCCTGAGTTTTAGACAATTTCAGCTTCTCTTGTTCTTGTGTTTAGAATTAAAAAAAAAAATAGTCGGAAAATTGCTGCCTTTAAGAATGAAGTAACATTGCGAACCACGAACCGTTCCTTCAACAAGACAAATAACCAAAGAACTGCCACGTCTACAATTGTAAGCATCGATCATAGAATAGCCACGTCTACAACTGTGAGCATCGATCATAGAACTGCCACGTCTACAATTGTAAGCATCGATCATAGTACAGCCACGTCTACAACTGTAAGCATCGATCATAGAATACCCACGTCTACAACTGTGAGCAATTATTTTAGAACAGCCACGTCTACAATTGTGAGCAACAAGACAAATAACCAAAGAATTGCCACGTCTACAATTGTAAGCGTCGATCATAGAATAGCCACGGCTACAACTGTGAGCATCGATCATAGAACAGCCACGTCTACAACTGTAAGCATCGATCATAGAATAGCCACGTCTACAACTGTAAGCAACGATCATATAATAGCCACGTCTTCAGTTGTAAGCAATGATCATAGAATAGCCACGTGTACAATTGTAAGCAACGTTCAAAGAACAATCACATCTACAATTGTAAGCAACACTCATAGAATAGCCACGTCTACAATTGTGAGCAACGATCATACAACAGCCACGTATACAATTGTAAGCAATAATCATAGAACAGCCACGTCTACAACTGTAAGCAACGATCATATAATAGCCACGTCTTCAATTGTAAGCAATGATCATAGAATAGCCACGTCTACAATTGTATGGAATGATCATAGAATAACCACGTCTGCAACTGTAAGTAATGATCATAGAATAGCCAAGTCTACAACTGTAAGCAATGATCATAGAATAGCCTCCTCTACAACTGTAAGCAACGATACTAGAATAGCCACGTCTACAGCTGTAAGCATTGCTCATAGAATAGCCACGTCTACAACTGTGAGCAATTATTTTAGAACAGCCACGTCTACAATTGTAAGCAATGATCATAGAAAAGCCACATCTACAATTGTGAGCAACGATCATACAACAGCCACGTATACAATTGTAAGCAATAATCATAGAACAGCCACGTCTACAATTGTGAACAACGGTCATACAACAGCCACGTCTACAATCGTAAGCAACGATCATAGAATAGCCATGTCTACAACTGTAAGTAACGTTCATAGAATAGCCACGTCTACAACTGTAAGCAATGATCATAGAACAGCCACGTCTACATCTGTAAGGAATGATCATAGAATAGTCACGTCAACAATTGTAAGCAACGATCATACAACAGCCACGTCTACAATCGTAGGCAACGATCATAGAACAGCCACGTCTACAATTGTGAGCAACGGTTATACAACAGCCGATTCTACAACCGTAAGCAACGATCCTAGAATAGCCACGTCTACAATCGTAAGCAATGCTCATAGAATAGACACGTTTAAAATTGTAAGAAATGATTATAGAATAGCCACCTCTACAACTATAAGCAACGAAAAACAGCATCTACAATTGTAAGCAATGATCATTGTCTGTCACATCTACAATTGTAAGCAGTGATCATAGAATAGCCACGTCTACAATTGTAAGCAACGATCATAGAATAGCCACGTCTACAATTGTAAGCAATGATCATAGAAAAACAACATCTACAATTGTAAGCAATGATCATAGTCTGTCACATCTACAATTGTAAGCAGTGATCATAGAATAGCCACGTCTACAATTGTAAGCAACGATCATAGAATAGCCACGTCTACAATTGTAAGCAATGATAATAGAAAAGCCACGTCTACAATTGTAAGCAATGATCATAGAAAAGCCACGTCTACAATTGTAAGTAGTGATCATAGAAGAACCACGTCTATAATTGTAAGTAACAATCATGTAATAGCCACGTCTACAATATTAAGCAATGATCATATAATAGCTACGTCTAACAACTGTAAGCAACGATCATAGAATAACCACGTCTACAACTGTAAGCAATGCTCATGGAATAGCCACATCTACAATTGTTAGAAACGATCATAGAACAGCCACGTCTACAATTGTGAGCAATGCTCATATAACAGCCACGTCTACAACTGTAAGCAACGATTATAGAAAAACCACATCTACAATTGTAAGCAATGATCATAGAAAAATCACATCTACAATTGTAAGCAACGATCATAGAAAAACCACATCTACAATTGTAAGCAATGATCATAGAAAAACCACATCTACAATTGTAAGCAACGATCATAGAACAGCTACGTCTACAATCGTAAGCAACGATTATACAACAGTCACGTATACAATTGTAAGCAACGATTGTAATCAATGATGATATAACAGCCACATCTACAATTGTGAGCAACGATTATACAACAGCCACGTATACAACTGTAAGCAATGATCATATAACAGTCACGTCTACAATTGTGAGTAACGGTCATACAACAGCCACGTCTACAATCGTAAGCAACGGTCATAGTATAACCACGTCTTCAATTGTAAGCAACGGTCATACAACAGACACATATACAACTGTAACCAACGATCATAGAATAGCCACGTCTTCAATTGTAAGCAATGATCATAGAATAGCCACGTCTACAACTGTAAGCAATGCTCATAGAATAGCCACGTCTGCAACTGTAAGTAATGATCATAGAATAGCCAAGTCTACAACTGTAAGCAATGATCATAGAATAGCCTCGTCTTCAACTGTAAGCAACGATACTAGAATAGCCACGTCTACAACTGTAAGCAATACTCATAGAATAGCCACGTCTACAACTGTAAGCAATGATCATAGAATAGCCTCGTCTACAACTGTAAGCAACTATACTGGAATAACCACGTCTACAACTGTACGCAATGATCATAGAAAAGCCACATCTACAATTGAAAGCTGTGATCATAGAATAGCAACGTCTACAATTGTAAACAACGATCATAGAATAGCCACATCTACAATTGTAAGCTGTGATCATAGAATAGCAACGTCTACAATTGTAAACAATGATCAAAGAATAGCCACGTCTACAGTCGTAAGCAACGATCATAGAATAGTCACGTCTACAACTGTAAGCAATGATCATAGAATAGCCACATCTACAATTGTAAGCAATGCTCAAAGAAAAGCCACGTCTACAACTGTAAGCAATGATCATAGAATAGCCACATCTACAATTGTAAGCAATGCTCATAGAATAGTCACGTCTACAACTGTAAGCAATACTCATAGAATAGTCACGTCTACAATTGTAAGCTGTGATCATAGAATAGCCACGTCTACAATTGTAAGCAATGATCATAGCATAGCCACATCTACAATTGTAAGCAATGCTCATAGAATAGTCACGTCTACAACTGTAAGCAATACTCATAGAATAGTCACGTCTACAACTGTAAGCAATTATCATAGAATAGCCACATCTACAATTGTGAGCAACGGTCATACAACAGCCACGTCTACAATCGTAAGCAACGATCATAGTATAACCACGTCTTCAATTGTAAGCAACGATCATAGAATAGCCACATATACAACTGTAAGCAATGATCATAAAAAGCCACGTCTACAATTGTAAGCAATGATCATAGAATAGCCACGTCTGCAACTGTAAGTAATGATCATAGAATAGCTAAGTCTACAAATGTAAGTAATCATTATAGAATAGCCTCGTCTACAACTGTAAGCAGCGATACTAGAATAGCCACGACTGCAACTGTAAGCAATGCTCATAGAATAGCCACGTCTATAACTGTAAGCAATTATCATAGAACAGCCACGTCTACAATTGTAAGAAATGATCATAGAAAAGCCACAACTACAAGTGTGAACAACGATCATACAACAGCCACGTATACAATTGTAAGCAACGATAATAGAATAGCCACGTCTACAATTGTGAGCAACGGTCTCTCAACAGCCACGTCTACAACTGTAAGCAACGATCATAGAATAGCCACGTCTACAATCGTAAGCAACGATCATAGAACAGCCACGTCTACAATTGTGAGCAACGGTTATTCAACAGCCGATTCTACAACCGTAGGCAACAATACTAGAATAGCCACGTCTACAATTGTAAGAAATGAACATAGACTAGCCATGTCTACAACTCTAAGCAATGATTAGAGAAAAGCCACGTCTACAATTGTAAGAAATGATCATAGAATAGCCTCGTCTTCAACTGTAAGCAACGATACTAGAATAGCCACGTCTACAATTGTATGCAACGATCATAGAATAGCCACGTCTACAACTGTAAGCAACGATCATATAACAGACACGTCTACAATTGTAAGCAATGATCATAGACTAGCCACGTCTACAATTGTAAGCAATAATCATAGAATAGCAACGTCTACAACAGTAAGCAACGATCAGAGAAAAGCCACGTCTACAATTGAAAGAAATGATCATAGAATAGCCACGTCTACAATTGTGTGCAACGATCATAGAATAGCCACGTCTACAACTGTAAGCAACGATCATAGAACAGCCACGTCTACAATTGTAAGCAATGATCATAGACTAGCCACGTCTACAATTGTAAGCAATAATCATAGAACAGCAACGTCTACAATTGTATGAAATGATCATAGAATAGCCACCTCTACAACTATAAACACGATCATAGAAAAGCAACATTTACAATTGTTAGCAACGATCATAGAATAGCCACGTCTACAACTGTAAGCAACGATCATAGAATAGCCACGTCTACAACTGTAAGCAACGATCATAGAATAGCCACGTCTACAACTGTAAGCAACGATCATAGAATAGCCACGTCTACAACTGTAAGCAACGATCATAGAATAGCCACGTCTACAATTGTAAGCAACGATCATAGAATAGCCACGTCTACAACTGTAAGCAACGATCATAGAATAGCCACGTCTACAATTGTAAGCAACGATCATAGAATAGCCACGTCTACAACTGTAAGCAACGATCATAGAATAGCCACGTCTACAATTGTAAGCAACGATCATAGAATAGCCACGTCTACAACTGTAAGCAACGATCATAGAATAGCCACGTCTACAACTGTAAGCAACGATCATAGAATAGCCACGTCTACAATTGTAAGCAACGATCATAGAATAGCCACGTCTACAACTGTAAGCAACGATCATAGAATAGCCACGTCTACAATTGTAAGCAACGATCATAGAATAGCCACGTCTACAACTGTAAGCAACGATCATAGAATAGCCACGTCTACAACTGTAAGCAACGATCATAGAATAGCCACGTCTACAATTGTAAGCAACGATCATAGAATAGCCACGTCTACAACTGTAAGCAACGATCATAGAATAGCCACGTCTACAACTGTAAGCAACGATCATAGAATAGCCACGTCTACAATTGTAAGCAACGATCATAGAATAGCCACGTCTACAACTGTAAGCAACGATCATAGAATAGCCACGTCTACAATTGTAAGCAACGATCATAGAACAGCCACGCCTACAACAGTAAGCAACGATCATAGAATAGCCATGTCTACAACTGTAAGCAACGATCATAGAATAGCCACGTCTACAACTGTAAGCAACGATCATAGAATAGCCACGTCTACAATTGTAAGCAATGATCATAGAATAGCAACGTCTACAACAGTAAGCAACGATCATAGAACAGCAACGTCTACAATCGTAAGCAATGATCATAGAGAAGCCACATCGACAATTGTAAGCAACGATCCCCCTTTACTGTCTATTATTGCGATGTTAAAGTTCATTGAGAAGCCACCTACAGCCAAACACCAGGGATGGGTTGAGGACGGCCAATTACAGAGACAAGCAAGGTGATAACACAGTCTGTCACATCTACAGCTAGCCACGTTGTTGTCTGTCTAATTAAAAGTAATACCACGTCTTGACAAATAGAATATTTCCTACCAGACTCATGTCACGCCTTTACAGACGGTGTAGGAAGTCGTATCATGTCCAACACACCATGTCATACAGACGTCGGCGGCACTCGGTTACTCCCTTCACCCATTGTATACAATGTCGCATCCTAATAAAAACGCCATATTCTAGTCTGGCCTGTATATGTCGCTGCTATAAAGCTTTTAATAGCGTATCAGGGAATTTGTGAAAAAATTTCAATTTGAAGGAAACTAAAAAATATAAAACATCACAGAAAACATAAATTTACTTAAACAGGAGCGGGGAAAAAAACCCGGTCAGACCTGGATTCGAACCCGGGAACCTCCACACTTTAGATAAACGCTCTACCATTTGAGCTACATGTACCTGGTCACCGGCGAGCGACCCAGTCCAGTTCTATTAAATTACTCCCGCCTCTTTCTAAATCTTTATTCCCGATGACAGCACTATTTACATCCCCGATTCGGGTATCCCTTTGCCAAGCATTCACCCGGGGTTGGGTACCAATGTAACAGGAAAGAGGTAATGACGGCCAGACGAGATTCGAACCCGGGACCCTCCGAACTTTAGATGGACGCTCCTAAATTAAACTTTCTCGAACCAGTCCAGTTCTTCTACACAGCACGTGTATTATCTCCCGGAACCCGTAGAGAAAGTCGAGTTATAACTCACCACCATATTAGGATATTTCAAAAGTCGTTGACTTGGACGTTCTACTGTAACTGTGATATTTTCTGAGGGAAAACTAATAACCAAATATTCAAATCTCATAAAAGATTTTCTTTTCCTGAAATTCAAGCAAAAATTACATTTTAATATGTTCAATATGCATTGTATTGTAAGCTTTTCAATATAAACATAACATCAACCGGTTTTTATATATATATATTTTAAAGTAATCTTTCAGACCGGTGCTATATGCCCGGAGACTTTGTTAGACTTTTTACATTAATATTTCCCAGGTATTGCTTCCATGTAACCTTATTGTAGGAATTTCCGCGATACTCCGTTGAATGTACAACCGATGAACAGTTTAGAAAATGTTATAAAAGCAAACAATACATCGATGAACTTCTCTGACAGTCAACATAACTTCTACTGATGATGTCTGGCCGTTCTGCGATTCGCTACATACGGTCAACGACCGTCTGACGGCTAATCTTCTTAACCCATTTACGAAAGGTTAGTTCGACACAATGGAGTTCAGTGTACTCACCTGTGAAATGATACGTAGATCAAATCTGACTTCGTTAAATGAACAAAAAGGTCTATTACTAAATTCATGTTTCGATTGATGAAGAATACTACAAGATAAAATCTATTGTTTTTTCTCGACGGTAGCTTGACCGGGAGAAAGCGATTAAAACATCAAAGATCTTTAAACAGAGATCCTATTTTGGTGGTAATGAATCTGTAAAAGGTTTGGAACTGAAGACTAAGTGTTGTTAATACATCCTTCATTGTCCGTCAACATATCATAGGTTGTAGGAGTCAAAAGTTGGTCTTAAGAATTGCTCAGATAAAGAAACGTAAGTCAAGTGAATATGAACAACATAATTAAATCACTTTGTTAACATGAACAGGTTGTTCATATCAATTCAACACGAAATATGCGAATTGTTTAATATGTATTGGCTGTATTAGACTGACTATTTCCTCCTATATAACACACTTAGGTATTATATAAATTTCGCCATGATCTACATTAATTATAGTACTAATTCTAAGGAGACATTATCCTTACAAAGTTTACCTTCCGCAAATCTGGTCTATCATTACAATTAAGAACGCATAATTTCGTCAGAAATACGACAGGAAATTTCAAATTACACATCACACACTCTGTCTCATTACTGCTGCTCAGCAATCTAACGATATGGCGATCAACCTTTGTAATCAGCAATGATCGGCCCTGGTAATCGGAATTGATCACCAGCCAGATGGGACGCCTGGTGACCAATCCCATGTCGAACACAGCTGTTGAAGCCAGCTGGGATGGATCGTTCACCGTATTTAGCTCTATACGGCCTTCTGTGTTGTACTATATTAGCTAAGTGTGTGTTCTCCCATTGATTAATCACAGCTACGCTACTCAAACCCTGGCCAGTCTCACGTAAGGGGATGTCCTTACGCTGAAACCTTCATTTATAGAACGCAATTCAATTAGTTTTACAACTGTCCTCCCTCGAGGCCTTCCCCACAATCTACAGTGATATGTACAAACTAATAAACATGTTATATGAATCCAACCTCACATTTAGTATAATTGATTTAGAGGTTATCATATGACCATTTCAATATCCTACTCCGGGCCCGAGGGCTGATACGGAGAATCCATATCCTACCCCAGGCCCGAGGGCTGATATGGACCGAGGGCTGATACGGAGTAGGGTATAGAAATAGTCATATGGTAAACTTTTTATCTTATACTGTTCTATAACATCAAAATTTTAAGCAAAAACAAACGAAAACCAAACAATACATATTTCATGAGTTGAATTTCAATAACATTCTATCTTAAATAGAACACAATGAACAAACTAGCAGACAAATGCGGATGTAAAGTGTGTATATTGCCAGTTTGAAGTGTTTATTTCTGAAAAATCGTGAACCGGAAGTTAAACGGATAAGGCGCGTGCAGGGCGGATACGGCGCGAACCGGGCGGATATGGGCTGGTCCGGGGTATGGCCTATGCACTGATACATGTAGCAATATCACGCATGCGAAACAAATCCATATCTCAGACAAGGTTTTTTTTTTTTTTTTTTTCATGTTTTTTTGTTTATGTTAAACAAACTATTTTAAGTTCTAGGAAACAGCCAACTGCAAGTATTTTATATGTACCAATGGAATTGATTTATATCTTGTACAAGTATTTTATATGTATTAATGAACATAAATGTAATTGTGATATGTGACACTTAAATAAACAAACTGAACTTGAACTTGAACTATGATAATATCAATATATTTGACAGATTTGGAAACAAGAAGGTCATTAGTGTATTTTCTTTTCATTATAAAGTTCCTGTCTGCATTAGTACAGATACCGTACGAAATCATCCTACATTTCATTTTTGGTTTTATTAGAACGCTTTATTATTAGTGTATACCAGAATATAATTGAGAATTCGAAATTGGGAAAGCACTGAATGAAAATTGTATATCGAGTTTGTAGTCATGATGGTGTTTTTCCTTTTGCTTTGGTGTTTCCACAGTTCTGAAAGTTTGTCCCTTGATGTCCATCATATCACATCGGCTGGTGTAAGCAATACACCCCGAAACAAACCAAACCCTGTTTGTGGCCTATCCTGTCCTTGTGTTTTACCTGGTTGTCTTTGGTCCCAATAACACCAGATGTTCCAGGGTCGTATGGATATACCATCCCACCTTGAAATAGAAATGGTCATATTATCATACTTCTTTTCATCTTTGGATCGCCAGCTGACGCAGTGCCACTGCCTGTATAGCTATTAACGACTGGAGAATTATATCTCAATCCTTAACAATTAACAAATATTGAATACCAGTTTCCTGATGCATTAATTGTCATTTTTGAGGACTCAATATATTACCATACATGGAAGGTACTGTGTTTGAACAGATGGCGGTATTCTAAATCTTACAGAGTGAATCAAATAATAAATCCAGGATTTACATTTTATCTTAAACACATTTACAACTTCAATAAGATTCATCCGTTTGGAAATATGCAATATCAAAGTTTTACTTTCTGCACAAACAATGTACGTATTAAACGTGTCGTAACGTTTCAAGACCGACTGGTCCCTTTGTCAAGTCTATGAGTGGGAGAGACCGACTTGTCCCTTTGTCAAGTCTATGACTGAGAGAGACCGACTGGTCCCTTTGTCAAGCTACCATTGAGTCCCATCGTGTCATCTCAATCATAGACTTGACAAAGGGACAAGTCGGTCTCTCTCAGTCATAGACTTGACAAAGGGACTATTCGGTCTCTCTCAGTCATAGACTTGACAAAGGGACTATTCGGTCTCTCTCAGTCATAGACTAGACAAAGGGACAAGTCGGTCTCTCGCAGTCATAGACTTGACAAAGGGACTATTCGGTCTCTCTCAGTCATAGACTTGACAAAAGGACCAGTCGGTCTCTCTCAGTCATAGCCTTGACAAAGGGACAAGTCGGTCTCCCCCACTCATAGACTTGACAAAGGGACTATTCGGTCTCTCTCAGTCATAGACTTGACAAAGGGACCAGTCGGTCTTGGAACGTTGCGACACGTTTAATACGTACATTGTTTGTGAAGAAAATAAAACTATGAATCACACATTTAGGCATATTTATAATAGTTGGCTATTCAAATCACCCGTGGTCCGTGGTTTGTCCCTCTTAGAACAATTCTTGTTATCGCTATTGCTCAATAAGGACTTAACGGACCCTGGGTCCGGACTAAATTAACATCAATTGCTATTAACGCACTTAGTTTGGGCCATCGTGCGAAAGGTTGTTCACAAGCTATAAGTTATTTTTCGTATTTATAAAATATTATCTAATAAAAATTACTATTATCCATTTGATGAAATTAGATTTGACATCTGTATCACATTACGGTAAAATACATTTTGTCAAACTGACCTCCTGTAATCTTATAATGCAGATCAGCTGTTAGTCGGTTGTTGACCGCGATATTTGGCATCGCCAAACGTTAAATGAATCACCTATGGGAGTTTTGTTGAATATCAGACAAATTAATCAATATTTAATTTGATTTTACGGTGAAATTCTCTAAAAACAGACATACGTTATATTCCCAATGCAGAACCCACATCTGTAGCTGTGGGTAAACTAGAAAATTCGTTGGGATTACTACAATTAGTGCCATTTAGGATCATGCTCCAAACAGAAAATATTCCAGTGAGCATATTGTATAAAAAATATTTGTACCCGTCCTTATCTGACCCTGGCTGTTGTGTCTCCCTAGGTACCCGTCCTCATCTGACCCTGGCTGTTGTGTCTCCCTAGGTACCCGTCCTCGTATGACCCTGGCTGTTGTGTCTCCCTAGGTACCCGTCCTCATATGACCCTGGCTGTTGTGTCTCCCTAGGTACCCGTCCTCGTATGACCCTGGCTGTTTTGAGGACATTAAACCCCAAACAAACAAACAAACAAACAAACTGTTACACAAGGAAATCATTGATAGTAATATCAACAATTAGTGTGTACGTTAAAAACACGTAAACTACAGACACCGGCCTTGTCGGTCTACACTGTAAAAAAAGGACTTATTGCTTTCGTTTATCAATCACTGAAACATTGGAATCATTTCTTTTCTTGAGATATTTTTTAAATTAGGGATACATTTTCAACCATTTGAAGTAATCATTCATTTTATCAAGAATTCTGAAATGCAAGTGAATCAATCAAACACCCCCCGCACAAGATAATAACGGATATGGCCTCCTTTCATGTGGCCGCCTTTTTGAATTTCTATTTTACGAGGGACTGTGGGCCGTTAAATCAATACAAAAAACTCGAGTATACCTTAAAAATAACGGAATACTCACAGAATCCATGAAAAGGTTCGACTTGTTAAAATCGACACATAATCGGTTTACGTATGGCAATATTTTAAAATGAATTGCACGTGTTTGGAGGGTTCCTTGGAACACGCTTCTATTTACAAGGGCGATAACGAAAATAACGTCTGTCAAGTTAACATTTGCGTAATAAATGTGAAATTAAGTTTCAATGAAAGCGCACCTATAAATGTGATAATTAACACAGACTGATGACGCTACATCGGTGATGTCAGAGGTCAACTAGGTGCGCATCAAATGGACATAAACTAGAAGAAGAAGTGCGTATATACCCCCTAATCATATTAATTTCAAACAAAATTAACGACTGTACAATGTGTGTCTCCCTGGTAAAATACTAGCCGCTTCCTACCGACTCGACTGGGGAGTATTTCACTTTAGCTCATTCGGTAGAGCGAAAGTGATGCCTGGGGGAGGCATTGAACACTAATGACCTCTGTTTCATAAGAAATAACATCGACCTACACATGTTTATTGAGTGTTTAATACGACGTACATTTTCTGAAATCTTCACGGATGTTTACATATACAGGATATCTCGATATTTTAGCATTTCATTATTCATAACTTTCATTTCATATCACGCTTTCGTTTGATTAATCGGGAACCATCGGTACTTTCCGCAAAAGAGAATGACTCGTTTACGGAAAGTGACGAAGGTTCCCGATTGTTCCTTTGTCGTTCCAATATTCCCTTATTGGTTGTGTCACATGTGTAAGGACACATTTCTGACATTTTAATTGAGAAAAAATAAAATGCTGAAACCAGACAGGAACGGTCTCAAGATAACATTATATGTGTCTTTTTATTTATTTTTTATTTTTTAGAACAGAATAATAAAGTATCAATCCAAATGATCATTTGCAAAAACAAATATATCTCATAAAATATTCAATCAGAAATCTGCACTTAATATGCCTTAATATCCTATCAAAAATTAATATTTGATGAAGCAAAAATGATATTCAATATTTAATTATGAGAGTGTTCATGTTTCACGAGCTCAGCACAGATCAGCCAATAGGATCAAGATTAGACGAACATCAGCGTTAATTAGTGATTGAATTAAGATGGGAGCGGCTTCTCCTCAGTACGGAAACATTCTGTTACTCAGGCACTACATTAGTTTTACTATGATGAAGAATTAAGGACCAAATCGATATTTTTTATTTGGGTTTTAATTCCAAAAGTTGCGATGTAACAGCTGCGTTGCTGCGTGGGTGTGGCACCTACACTCTGTCAACAGAGGGATCAATGGACAGTCGTACGGGTTTCATGGGTAATCGTTAATGGCAAAGATTTAATACGACAATCCAGTTTAATTCTAAGATAAAAGTGAAAAACCCATATATGAATGTAGATAACTATGTTATACTTAAATGATTAGTTACATGAAACTGATAATACATGTTAAACGGGGAAAATACCAATCAGAAAACACGTTCTCGTAATAATTGAAGGGATAAACCTTGCAATAGTAGACTTCAACACTGCTGTGAAGAAAATAAAAGTCAGTTTTTATAAATTTTAATTATATTTCAACCAATATGAAGCAAGGTCTGTTGACTTGTATTAATGTTTCACCCTTGTTGCCCGGATGTTAGTGCGCACGGGATCTTAATATGGGATGAAACTGAAGTACTCTAAGAAAGGCAATCATAAAGAATTGCTGAATCTGGTCTTATTTGTACCATGTGCACCTCTTTCTCAGGTTCGGAGTAAAGGAATCGTTTTCTGCGCATTCCGTTGTTAACGTCATCTCCTTTTGAGAACATTGATTGCGAATGATTTCGAACTGCCTACCCCTCTTCTTTAGGGACAATGAGAGAGAATGATGTGGCACCCTAGGGATTCCGATAACGTCATCTCCATGGGGAGCATTGAAGGCGAATTGTGTTGGATCCCTAGGGATTCCGGTAAAGTTATCTCCTTCGGGAACATTGAAGACGATTGATATGGGACCACTTGGGATTCCCTTTACGTCATCACCTTGAAAAACATTGAAGGCGATTGATGTATGAGCCCCTATGGCTTACGTAAACGTTATCTCTTCGAAAACATTGAAGGCGAATTGTGTTGGATCCCTAGGGATTCCGTTAAAGTTATCTTCTTCGGGAACATTGAACCGATTGATATGGGACCACTAGGGATTCCCTTTACGTCATCACCTTGAAAAACATTGAAGGCGAATGATGTTGGACCCGTAAAGCTTTCGTCAAAGTTATCTTCTTGGGGAACGTTGGAGGCGATTGATGTGGGACCCTTAGGTCTTCCTTTGACGGAACCTTGAAGGCAAAGAATGTGGGACCCCTCGGCTTACATTCAAACCATCGTTCTGGAGAACATTGTATGTGATTGGAAACCGTATCCCTCTCCTGCAAGGACATCAAAGGGACAGCAATCGCTCGGATGACCTTGTTTAAATACCTTGGATATTTTTTCTACCAATTTCTCGTGGCCTTTACTTACCTCAGGATTATGACTTGATACAAAGTAACCTTACCGATAGTTACTGCAGCAATGTATATTAAGTCGATGCATCACCTTATCGATCGTGATGAATACGTTAAGGAAATTTAAATTAAAGTCAATAGATTGATACATGTACTACTGGTAGGCACATAGGTTTGATTCCCACACTTCTCTACATCGACCAACAGTTGTCGCGATTTTTGTAATCAACTATTAAATGTACAGCACAATAGCTGTCGCGATATTTGAAATCAACTATTAAATGTACAGCACAATAGCTGTCGCGATATTTGAAATCAACTATTAAATGTACAGCACAATAGCTGTCGCGATATTTGAAATCAACTATTAAATGTACAGCACAATAGCTGTCGCGATATTTGAAATCAACTATTAAATGTACAGCACAATAGCTGTCGCGATATTTGAAATCAACTATTAAATGTACAGCACAATAGCTGTCGCGATATTTGAAATCAACTATTAAATGTACAGCACAATAGCTGTCGCGATATTTGAAATCAACTATTAAATGTACAGCACAATAGCTGTCGCGATATTTGAAATCAACTATTAAATGTCCAGCGCAATAGTTGTCGCGATGTTTGGAATCAACTAATAAATCCACTTCACAACAGTTGTCGCGATGTTTGGAATCAAATATTAAATCCACTTCACAACAGTCGTCGCTATGTTTGAAGTCAACTATTAAATACACTTCATAACAGTTGTCGCTTTGTTTGAAATCAACTAGCAAACCAACTGTGCAATAGAGTGCTCGTTGAAATAAGATAAGATAATAATAATATACAACATTTGATATAGCGCCCTATCTAGATAGAATAAGCCACTCTAAAGCGCTTTTCAGTGCATAGATTAGCAGATACATGAATTAAGACAGTTTTTGAAGAATTCGCAGGAGCTGCCTTATCAGGCGCTAACTAGGAGTCCTATGCCACTTGGCTAATATCTCCATATGTGCGTATGCCTGCGTGTGTACTTGAGATGTATTGTGTTCTGTTTGTAGTGGGGCCGTGCTTCTAAAGTTATCATTTAAGTGCAACCTCACTTGAATGCTACATCACCGAAACCACAGCATCCACTCCAAACCATTTTATACTCCATCTGGGTTGTTGGAGTTGTGTGGACAAGAGAAAAACACTTTCTTTGAATATTCTATGAGTACGACGACTTCGGGGATCGAACCCCGGCCGCCTGTTTGGAAGACCGGAGTGTTAACCACTCGACAAATCCGCACAAATAATTTTATTTAATAAGGATTACAATTTTGGATTATACCTATCTTCCAAATGATCCTATATATTATAAATCTTCATTTAGTATAGAATCTAATATTACACGGTAAAAAAGAAAGCAATGAATCACATCTTCAATGCAGGACAAAATTCAAAACTCAAACAATATTTAAAACAGATAAGGACTGGAATTCAGGAAACACGAAAATAAAAGAGAAGTATTATATTGAGAACCCTCTCAAATGAACGAGGCGAAAATGATAAATTACGGTAAGGAAAAAAAGAAAAACGTTTTTTTTTTATATTATCTTCTACTTACTCGGTAAACATTCAACCATCATGTGTTATTTCCAAAAGCAATAAGTGTCCAAACGAAGTAAGGGGGACTTGAAAAGCAGAAGAAACTGAACCCCAAACTCATTTGGGGGATTTGATCATGAAACGCAGCAAAAACGCTATACAAGTGGACCAGTCGGTCCTGACACGTTCCGGCGCGTTTGATACGTACATGTACATTGTTTGTGTATAAAAAAAAACTTTGATAAAGCATCATGTCCTCAAATTCGTTTGGGGGACTTGACTGGTATATAGACACTGAGAGTACAGACTATTATAAGCAAGTTAGATGGATGAATATTTTGCCTGACATCTTGGAACTAAACAAGCGGGAAATGTATATACATAAGCCCAATTTTATCACAATCGTCCAAAACCGAAATAAGTGTGTTTACCCGACAACAGCCAATATGCCTACCCCTAACACCATGTATCATCGGATTATGAATCGTGCCTGGGATGAGAAAGTTTGGCGTTAAATGTCTCATGTAATATTAAATATTCTAAATATACCTTTTTAATGCCCATCCACGTGCATGCACGTGCTAGTGCAGGATACGTAGTTTGCGTTTAGGTCAGTTATGGACTAATTAAAAGTTATGCATTTAGGATCAAGCAAACTCACATGCTAATTGGCCTTTGTGAATACTGAGCATGTTGCATAACTTTCTGTAACCTTAACTTTTGAGATTGGCGTCTGTAACCTTGCTTTAGTTAAAAGTGTGGGAGCGGGACATCCGCGTCTTGACGAAAGATTTTTAGTTTTTACTTAGCCGTAACTCATCCAAAATAACCTTTAAAAATCAAATTTAAAACCCAAACTGTAATTATCAGGAAAAAGGAAAAATTAATTTCATTTGGAATGAACGTTCCTTTCGAACAGCACCGACAAAACAGAAATAACGCTAACACAATATCCTGATTGCAATTGTCTTTTAACTTTTAGAAACAGTTTCTCGCCTACAAGAAGTTACACACAAATTGTAAAATTATATTAGAAGTGCCTTGTTATTCATGATTACGTCAGCGTGTTAATGGTGGCATATTATTTCTGAAGTGATATTTAACGAATCGAAAGCTGGCGTTCAATTGTCACAAAGTTTCCGAAAGAGCGTCGCACAATTGAACGTGCCAGTGTTAGAAACAGTTGGACTGTACAACAACAAGCCCACAGGTTTTGAATTAATTACGCAGGCGCACTAAGTGTAGATAGCGTGCAATTTCCTAAAAATCGTTGAACGCGAACAACATGACGGCAATGTTTCATCCGCGGCTGCCAATGTTAAAAAGGCATTTATACGATTCTAAGTAAACAGTAATACCGGAACAAACACAATTCCGTAATATCACAAATAATGCCGGCACTTGGTGACGAGAACAAATACAAAACTGGCTTACTACACACACAATGTCATCACTGGCCGTGTTTACTCACGCGAGAGAGGAGAGTTCAACGAGAACTGGACGATCAATCATAGACTTCTATGTAGCTTTATTGATAACCTTGTCTATAATTTAGAAGCTTGCTAATAGGACATTGACCGAGGGAACGAATTACTTCTCTGGTCTCCTGTCAGTTGTCTGTATGACTGACCGGAAGTTGTCATTTTTATTACATCTCTCCCAACACTGGAACAATGACCTGAGGTAGTGTGACCTAGAATGGCTAGATGCTTCTATTTCGGCCGTTATGTGTTTCATTAATTTCCAGCTTTCTTTGATTTATTTAAAAGTAAAAGATTATCTAAATGCGTGACCTAATTTCCTTAATTTTTAGAAACATATACTTTTCCTTTTTTGCAATATGAATTTCTGTCTACGTTGCAAAAATAATTCCTTTGTCAGCTTGACCTGATGTCGATTTATCTGAATGCGTGACCGAATTACCTGTTCTGTCCCTTATTGTTACTAAAAGATTTCTACGTAAGTTTAAAAAATCATTTCCTTGATCAACTTAACCTGAATAACAGGGACGGGGATATTTGTTACCGTAGGTGCATTTTTTGGTGTTTTGACGGGAGACATCATCCTGCTTTGATGGGATACATCATCCTGCTTTGACAGGAGACATCGTCCTGCTTTGACGGGATACATCGTCCTGCTTTGACGGGATACAGTATCCTGCTTTGACGGGATACATCATCCTTCTTTGACAGGTGACAACATCCTGCTTTGATAGGAGACATCATCCTGTTTTGACGGGATACATCATCCTGCTTTGACGGGATACATCATCCTGCTTTGACAGGGAACATCATCTTGCTTTGACGGGAGACATCATCCTGCTTTGACAGAGGACATCATCCTGCTTTGACGGGATACATCATCCTGCTTTGATTTTAGACATCATCCTGCTTTTACAGAGGACATCATCCTGCTTTGACAGGGGACATCATCCTGCTTTGACGGGATACATCATCCTGCTTTGCTGGGATGCATCATCCTGCTATGATGGGATACATCATCCTGCTTTGACGGGATACATCATCCTGCTTTGACAGGTGACAACATCCTGCTTTGATAGGAGACATCATCCTGTTTTAACGGGATACATCATCCTGCTTTGACGGGATACATCATCCTGCTTTGACAGGGGACATCATCCTGCTTTGACGGGAGACATCATCCTGTTTTGACAGGTGACAACATCCTGCTTTGACGGGAAACATCGTGCTGCTTTGACAGGAAACATCATCCTGCTTTGACAGGGGACATTATCCTGATTTGACGGGAGACATCATCCTGCTTTTACAGAGGACATCATCCTGCTTTTACAGAGGACATCATCCTGCTTTGACAGGGAACATCATCCTGCTTTGACGGGAGACATCATCCTGCTTTGCCGGGATACATCATCCTGTTTTGATGGGATACATCATCCTGCTTTGACGGGATACATCATCCTGCTTTGACAGGTGACAACATCCTGCTTTGATAGGAGACATCATCCTGTTTTGACGGGATACATCATCCTGCTTTGACGGGATACATCATCCTGCTTTGACAGGTGACAACATCCTGCTTTGATAGGAGACATCATTCTGTTTTGACGGGATACATCATCCTGCTTTGACGGGATACATCATCCTGCTTTGACAGGGGACATCATCTTGCTTTGACGGGAGACATCATCCTGTTTTGACAGGTGACAACATCCTGCTTTGACGGGAAACATCGTGCTGCTTTGACAGGAAACATCATCCTGCTTTGACAGGGGACATTATCCTGATTTGACGGGAGACATCATCCTGCTTTTACAGAGGACATCATCCTGCTTTTACAGAGGACATCATCCTGCTTTGACAGGGAACATCATCCTGCTTTGACGGGAGACATCATCCTGCTTTGCCGGGATACATCATCCTGTTTTGATGGGATACATCATCCTGCTTTGACGGGATACATCATCCTGCTTTGACAGGTGACAACATCCTGCTTTGATAGGAGACATCATCCTGTTTTGACGGGATACATCATCCTGCTTTGACGGGATACATCATCCTGCTTTGACAGGTGACAACATCCTGCTTTGATAGGAGACATCATTCTGTTTTGACGGGATACATCATCCTGCTTTGACGGGATACATCATCCTGCTTTGACAGGGGACATCATCTTGCTTTGACGGGAGACATCATCCTGTTTTGACAGGTGACAACATCCTGCTTTGACGGGAAACATCGTGCTGCTTTGACAGGAAACATCATCCTGCTTTGACAGGGGACATTATCCTGATTTGACGGGAGACATCATCCTGCTTTTACAGAGGACATCATCCTGCTTTTACAGAGGACATCATCCTGCTTTGACAGGGAACATCATCCTGCTTTGACGGGAGACATCATCCTGCTTTGCCGGGATACATCATCCTGTTTTGATGGGATACATCATCCTGCTTTGACGGGATACATCATCCTGCTTTGACAGGTGACAACATCCTGCTTTGATAGGAGACATCATCCTGTTTTGACGGGATACATCATCCTGCTTTGACGGGATACATCATCCTGCTTTGACAGGTGACAACATCCTGCTTTGATAGGAGACATCATTCTGTTTTGACGGGATACATCATCCTGCTTTGACGGGATACATCATCCTGCTTTGACAGGGGACATCATCTTGCTTTGACGGGAGACATCATCCTGTTTTGACAGGTGACAACATCCTGCTTTGACGGGAAACATCGTGCTGCTTTGACAGGAAACATCATCCTGCTTTGACAGGGGACATTATCCTGATTTGACGGGAGACATCATCCTGCTTTTACAGAGGACATCATCCTGCTTTTACAGAGGACATCATCCTGCTTTGACAGGGAACATCATCCTGCTTTGACGGGAGACATCATCCTGCTTTGCCGGGATACATCATCCTGCTTTGATGGGATACATCATCCTGCTTTGACGGGATACATCATCCTGCTTTGACAGGTGACAACATCCTGCTTTGATAGGAGACATCATCCTGTTTTGACGGGATACATCATCCTGCTTTGACGGGATACATCATCCTGCTTTGACAGGTGACAACATCCTGCTTTGATAGGAGACATCATTCTGTTTTGACGGGATACATCATCCTGCTTTGACGGGATACATCATCCTGCTTTGACAGGGGACATCATCTTGCTTTGACGGGAGACATCATCCTGTTTTGACAGGTGACAACATCCTGCTTTGACGGGAAACATCGTGCTGCTTTGACAGGAAACATCATCCTGCTTTGACAGGGGACATTATCCTGATTTGACGGGAGACATCATCCTGCTTTTACAGAGGACATCATCCTGCTTTTACAGAGGACATCATCCTGCTTTGACAGGGAACATCATCCTGCTTTGACGGGAGACATCATCCTGCTTTGCCGGGATACATCATCCTGCTTTGATGGGATACATCATCCTGCTTTGACGGGATACATCATCCTGCTTTGACAGGTGACAACATCCTGCTTTGATAGGAGACATCATCCTGTTTTGACGGGATACATCATCCTGCTTTGACGGGATACATCATCCTGCTTTGACAGGTGACAACATCCTGCTTTGATAGGAGACATCATTCTGTTTTGACGGGATACATCATCCTGCTTTGACGGGATACATCATCCTGCTTTGACAGGGGACATCATCTTGCTTTGACGGGAGACATCATCCTGTTTTGACAGGTGACAACATCCTGCTTTGACGGGAAACATCGTGCTGCTTTGACAGGAAACATCATCCTGCTTTGACAGGGGACATTATCCTGATTTGACGGGAGACATCATCCTGCTTTTACAGAGGACATCATCCTGCTTTTACAGAGGACATCATCCTGCTTTGACAGGGAACATCATCCTGCTTTGACGGGAGACATCATCCTGCTTTGCCGGGATACATCATCCTGCTTTGATGGGATACATCATCCTGCTTTGACGGGATACATCATCCTGCTTTGACAGGTGACAACATCCTGCTTTGATAGGAGACATCATCCTGTTTTAACGGGATACATCATCCTGCTTTGACGGGATACATCATCCTGCTTTGACAGGGGACATCATCCTGCTTTGACTGAGGACATCATCCTGCTTTGACGGGATACATCGTCCTGCTTTGACGAGATACATCATCCTGCTTTTACAGAGGACATCATCCTGCTTTGACGGGATACATCGTCCTGCTTTGACGAGATACATCATCCTGCTTTGACGGGAGACATCATCCTGCTTCGACACATCATCCTGCTTTGACGGGAGACATCAACGTGCTTTGACGGGATACATCATCCTGATTTGACAGCAGATATTTTGCTTTGACGGGAGACATCATTCTGCTTTGACGGGATACATCGTCCTGCTTTGACGGGAGACATCATCCTGCTTTGACGGGAGACATCATCCTGCTTTGACGGGAGACATCATCCTGCTTTGACGGGAGACATCATCCTGCTTTGACGGGAGACATCATCCTGCTTTGACGGGAGACATCATCCTGCTTTGACGGGAGACATCATCCTGCTTTGACGGGAGACATCATCCTGCTTTGACGGGAGACATCATCCTGCTTTGACGGGAGACATCATCCTGCTTTGACGGGAGACATCATCCTGCTTTGACGGGATACATCATCCTGCTTTGACGGGATACATCATCCTGCTTTGACAGGAGACATCATCCTGCTTTGACAGAGGACATCATCCTGCTTTGACGGGATACATCGTCCTGCTTTGACGAGATACATCATCCTGCTTTGACAGAGGACATCATCCTGCTTTGACGGGATACATCGTCCTGCTTTGACGGGAGACATCATCCTGCTTTGACGGGAGACATCATCCTGCTTTGACGGGAGACATCATCCTGCTTTGACGGGAGACATCATCCTGCTTTGACGGGAGACATCATCCTGCTTTGACGGGAGACATCATCCTGCTTTGACGGGAGACATCATCCTGCTTTGACGGGAGACATCATCCTGCTTTGACGGGAGACATCATCCTGCTTTGACGGGAGACATCATCCTGCTTTGACGGGAGACATCATCCTGCTTTGACGGGATACATCATCCTGCTTTGACGGGATACATCATCCTGCTTTGACAGGTGACAACATCCTGCTTTGATAGGAGACATCATCCTGTTTTGACGGGATACATCATCCTGCTTTGACGGGATACATCATCCTGCTTTGACGGGATACATCATCCTGCTTTGACAGGTGACAACATCCTGCTTTGATAGGAGACATCATTCTGTTTTGACGGGATACATCATCCTGCTTTGACGGGATACATCATCCTGCTTTGACAGGGGACATCATCTTGCTTTGACGGGAGACATCATCCTGTTTTGACAGGTGACAACATCCTGCTTTGACGGGAAACATCGTGCTGCTTTGACAGGAAACATCATCCTGCTTTGACAGGGGACATTATCCTGATTTGACGGGAGACATCATCCTGCTTTTACAGAGGACATCATCCTGCTTTTACAGAGGACATCATCCTGCTTTGACAGGGAACATCATCCTGCTTTGACGGGAGACATCATCCTGCTTTGCCGGGATACATCATCCTGCTTTGATGGGATACATCATCCTGCTTTGACGGGATACATCATCCTGCTTTGACAGGTGACAACATCCTGCTTTGATAGGAGACATCATCCTGTTTTAACGGGATACATCATCCTGCTTTGACGGGATACATCATCCTGCTTTGACAGGGGACATCATCCTTCTTTGACAGAGGACATCATCCTGCTTTGACGGGATACATCGTCCTGCTTTGACGAGATACATCATCCTGCTTTGACAGAGGACATCATCCTGCTTTGACGGGATACATCGTCCTGCTTTGACGAGATACATCATCCTGCTTTGACGGGAGACATCATCCTGCTTTGACGGGAGACATCATCCTGCTTTGACGGGAGACATCATCCTGCTTTGACGGGAGACATCATCCTGCTTTGACGGGAGACATCATCCTGCTTTGACGGGAGACATCATCCTGCTTTGACGGGAGACATCATCCTGCTTTGACGGGAGACATCATCCTGCTTTGACGGGAGACATCATCCTGCTTTGACGGGAGACATCATCCTGCTTTGACGGGAGACATCATCCTGCTTTGACGGGAGACATCATCCTGCTTTGACGGGAGACATCATCCTGCTTTGACGGGAGACATCATCCTGCTTTGACGGGAGACATCATCCTGCTTTGACGGGATACATCATCCTGCTTTGACGGGAGACATTGTCCTGCTTTGCCGGGAGACATCGTCCTGCTTTGACGGGAGACATCATCCTGCTTTGACGGGACACATCATCCTGCTTTGACGGGAGACATCATCGTGCTTTGACGGGAGACATCATCCTGATTTGACAGCAGATATCTTGCTTTGACGGGAGACATCATCCTGCTTTAACGGGAGACATCATCCTGCTTTGACGGGAGACATCATCCTGCTTTGACAGGAGACATCGTTGTTTTGACGGGAGACATCGTTGTTTTGACGGGAGACATCGTTGTTTTGACGGGAGGTACCATGGCTTTGCCTAGAGTCATTATATATAGTAGCTTTGACGGGATACATCGTTGTTTTGACGGGTGACATCATCCTGCTTTGACGGGAGACATCGTTGTTTTGACGGGAGACATCATCCTGCTTTGACTGGAGGCGTCGTTATAATAATATCGAATTAGATTACACGACACATTGTCACAGAAAGGAAAGAAAGCGTTGGAAATTAGATACAGCTTTGTCGTTCACGCATGCGCAGATAATGTCTGACACACGATACCGGTGCGGGGGCCCGGGCGAACTAAGCTTTGGAAGCCGGCTTGGGTTAAGCACAGCCAGATCGATAAGCCCAGAGACTTACTCGTTTGTGAACCACCGTTGTAACACTCCGAGTAAATCCCGGTAAATGATGTTCGTTACGTGAGGACTGTGGCGGAATATAAGACTCTGTCGTGTCTAGGGGTGTAGGGATGGGGAAAGTCCACTCTGGACAGTTCTGTCTTCAAACAAACAGAAATGAGAAAAATAATTTTGTTTTAGTTTAAACCCTATTTTATTTCGTTTTTTGTTACTTAAGTCATACAAAATATACATGTACATAAGTAAGTATTCAGAACAATACTTATATTAATCTGTCTCCTTAAATACTGACAAGCGGATGGCAACACTACAAGGTTTAACAACATCGTAAGAATACTGTATGTTTTGTGTTTGTGACATGGTAAAATGAATACGTTTTAAACATAAGATAACTGATTTTATATTACAGTCATTCCAGAAATACTAACTTTTAAACTGATCTATTATTGCATACACAAACAGTTAAGGTGGTCATTGTCGCGTGCCATAATTCTTCATGTTCATTGAGTGCTTAAACTATAGGAAGCAAATATAAATGTATTATTGCAAAAAAGGTAATGTTTGTTTGTTTACACCTTAGGCCTCAGTCACACATTCAGGATAGGACCAATCCCGATTAAAATTTGTCAAAAGTCTGATCAAGATCCTGTGATTCGTGGCGAGAAATTCACAAATTTGTGAAAACATTTATTTAATCACGCAACAATCAGATATTGTTCAGGAAGCGTCCCGATCTCCCGTTCTCAATCCGAATCGGAATCGATTTGTATCTTCCGCATGGTAAAAAACGACCGAATCTGTCCCGAACGCGATCCGACAGATCTCAGACAGTGACCGGACAGTGAACCGACGCATTCGGCAAGATCTGGACGCAATCTGGACTAGAAACGGCAATGAATAATGTCTCCAAATCTTGCACGTTCATCACGACAGCGTCCCGATCCACAGGACACCGTCAAGACACCGTCCAGACAACACAGGATATTGTTACGATTTTGATCCGATACAGCAGAATCCTTCACGACATAGTCTAGATTGTAGTTTTTTAGACAAAATCGGCTGAGTTTCCCGAATGTTACGGGACGCACCTAACTGTCGTGAGTGCTTGGCACACCTCTCCGGACCATTCCCGATCCGTAGGACTCTGTTACGAACGTATACGACTGCGTTCAGACAATGATAGGACATTCCAGATTATGGAAGGATAGTAATCCGACTTTTTCGCTTTTCGTGTTGTAGCGCTGTCTGATCTCAAACGGGAGCCATAATCGACAATGTGAACGCTGCATTAACGACGCAACAAAACAACGATGTGGAATTGGAGCAATCGTAGAAAAGATGTATGGGTGCCAATACAATTTATAAAATTGGCTCAAGTGTCGAAAACAATTGTTGAAACAAGCTTTGATGCAATAATAAAGTGAAAACGAGACTGTAAACATTTCCCCAGAAACTGTAGAGATCGACTGCTTAAAACATACTCGTCATTCAACATGCTGAGTCAACCACAAGTTCAAACATGAACAATTAGTAAGTCATATCTAAAATTTAAAAAGAATCAAAGATCCTGTTTACAAAATCGTATCAAACATAATTAAAAAAAAAAAAAAGGAATTTTACGAAAAAATCACATTTAATTTTAAATATTTTTCTTAATTTAAGGTGGGTCCATCCTTTTAGAAAACCCCATGTCATTTTTTTCTAATTAAGCTTATTTTCTTGCATTTTTTACGTAGATTCCATATATGAAAAGAAAAAAGGGGGTTCTCGACTTACTTTTTGAGATATATCAGCAGTAAGGTAGCTACTTTTCTGCAAATTTCCCCCAAAATTTGAAAATTAAGTAAAAATGTGTTTTCTATAATATTTGCAAAATTTGAGTTACCACAAAGTTGAATATTTTTTACACATCTCGTGATGAACTATCAAAAGCAGAAATAAAACAAAAAAGATTTTATTTGGTATATTTATGCATTTTTCATGGCCATCTATTCTCTTCAAAATGTAATTTTAACAAATTTACATCAAACGAATGCATTAAAAACAAGCAAAAATGCGATCAAAACCCATGTCAATTTTATAAAACTTTTACAGAAGACAGTCAAGTATATATGATTTTCGGTAAGCATAAAAAAGTGTGGGGTTCCCGGTGAGAATTTTGCAATTTCGCCCACTTGAAGTTAGAACGCCATTCCCCCACCCCATTTTGCCTATTCCTATTTCAATGCGTAAAGGGCAAAATTATGTCATATTATTATCCATACCGTCAAAAATATAATACTTTATCGTGTCCCAACACTTATATTTGATATACATAAAAATCAAATAGCATTAATGCTCGGAACTTAAATAAAAATCAATATTTCGAAGTTCCGATTATTATTCCGGATCCATATATCTTTGGACCGCCTCCGGGTCCGGTATTATACACGAAATTATATTTCCGCACACAATGCTATAGCGCACCATTCCAAACGTGTTGTGCTTGATTTCACTGTTTGTTGTGTAGTTCCTGTATATGCGGTCGGTATATAGAATTAAAATTGAACAAATATTTGCTACCATTACCTAGTTTACATCTAGTTATTGCTGTATATTTATCGTAAAATAGACAATAAACGACATGCCAGATTCAGCAAAATCATCAGAGAACAAACTATTTGCGGACGACAGCCTCCTCTATAG
>NW_018408808.1:488914-499864 GCF_002113885.1 Mizuhopecten yessoensis | reverse complement strand
AAAAGTAAGCAATCTAACAATCTGCTCAAACGCCTGTGCACTATAAAATATGACACTATATATTTACCTCATTGTGGAAACTCGTGTCGGTTCGGTATGGGTCCTTAGGGTCATTGACGATGACTCGAAATATTTGTTTTAAGTTGCAGTTTTCAGACGATCACTTCAAGCTGTTTACACTGCCATTTATTATTTATTTCTGAACAAAATCTCTGTCAACAGTCAAGACGGAATTGCTGTAATGCTTCGAATGAAACGTTCAACGTCGAGACCTTCATGATCAGCTGTTCAGTAGAGTAGAGAAGTGTCGCAGTCAGTGTGATGGGTAACGGTCATAATTCTTCCATCGTACGAAATTACCTATTCCGTTCAAGTGATGATAAACTCTGATTATCGTTTGTTCTATTCAACATGTANAATAAGATTATTTAAATATAAAAGATGGTCGGACTGGATAGTTTTCATTTTTTTGACGTTCTTAATTGTTGTTATTAATTGTCGATAACAGTTTTTAAATCCAAGCGTGGTGTCGTTAGGTTACCGTAAATCATACTGAAATTTAGCCAACATGCTGAGCTACCTGCGCAGTGGCGCTAAATTTGAGAAGGATGGACTCACCTTAAAATATTAAATTTTACGAAAATTACTATGTTTACTATTGAACGAATGAGACTTTCCCTGAGGTGTCTTTCTTATTTTACGTCGATGCTGCTGTGTGTAAAGTAGGTCACCTTCTATGACGCCATCTTGTGGTCTCAAGTAACAAAATTCATTAGGTTAGGGAAGGGCATAATGAAATATCGCTTCTAGTGCTCATTGACGTATTCTATATTCTGTAACAAGAATAATCAATTAGAAGTCGATCATTACCACTGATCTGCTGTAAGCCCGAACAAACAACTGTCATTAGTTCCGTTTGACTGACATGTCTTGATGTTGTCATAGAAAGGGTAGCTACACACGCCGACATATACGTGGTTTATCAAAGTGAAATATCCACGTAAGTGTTTACCAGTTTTATTAAAACTTATTTAAGGAATGACCTTCATTTTTTGACGGCGTATACGGTAGTATGAACGCAGTTGGCAACGAACATATTTATGGTACGCGTTAGCGCTCCATAAAGAATATGTTCGTTGCCAACTGCGTTCATACTACCGTATACGTCGTCAAAATGAAGGCCAATAATGCTACATTACGCAGAAAAAAAAAGTCGAAAAGGGTTGCCACGATGGTAACTACGGTAGCCGTGGTTGCTAGGACAATATAGTTCCAGTGAATCTACATCGATATATGAGTAAATTTAGAAAATACGCAGTGAACAACACTCTTTTTGTTCCTTTCGTGGTTTTGATATTTTAAATTAAGTAATGTGAGAAGCCATTCGAATCTTTATATTCATATTCAACGGTCGTCATGTACGCGCATTGACACTCTGGTCATGGAGTGACGCGATCAGAACGAAGCCGCCATTGTTGACGTTACCGCCAACACATTTGAACGTGCATCCATGGAATAAAAAGTTTGTCAGCATTCTTTTGTTGTATAACTAGACATAATGTTTCCCGAATACGTTCTATGTATCTAGATGGTGAATGATCCAAGCATTGGTTGGCATTGTACTGTTATCTCGCTGAAGCGTGAACGGGATATTTGAAACAATTATCAATCCGCCAAGCCTGTTTCACTGCGTATATACTAAGGTGAAGAAGGGAGACATGTAAATATACAATTATATAGTATTATAGACCAATTGGAAACTGCTCGAGTCTTTCCATTATTCTGTCAGTTTATCGGTAACCAATCATGTCGTAACGTCAAATTCAATTATGGTGAAAAATCTCAAATGGTTTCCAAACGGTGTTTACTGTTTGACAAGATTGGCAATTATAGAAAACACGACCTTGTTCCCGCTAAAAATGGCTCGTTCATCAATTGGTAACACAGTTTGTTTAAAATACATCAAGAACCGAATGAAACCGCCCAGAAAGCGGATGTAACAAGATTGAAATGCATCTTTTTTAAACATTAATGCTAGTTTGCAACACAGTTCCAGTTCAGCTTAACTTTCAAGATGCGCAATATGGATTAATTTTATACGGAATATGCATTTAAATCCAGAAGTGAATTCTTTAAATTCTAATTTACAGTTTCGCAAAAAATAAATGACCAAAATTTCCAAAAAAATAAATAATGCTACGCTTATAATGCTTACATTTATTCGCATTGATGTATAGTACAGATATTACAGTATGTATATACTGGAGAGTCTCTGCCAATAAAATTATTAAATTGAAATTAGGTTTTGGTTTCCAGACCTTCTCTGTATTTAATTGTTTAACAAACACCCATTTCGGTGTTTCGTTGTGAATCAAACTTTCATTCGCCTTAGGTATGAAACAACCATACACTTAAGTGGGTCGTAGTTAAGTAAACGTGTCTTTGCCTTACGTTGTTAAACAGATATACAATTCGGCGTGTCCTTGTGCGGTAAGCTTTTATTTGCCTTAACATGTAAAACAAACATATACTTCGGGGTGTTCTTGTGTTCGAATTTCTGAAATTGGACTTGTATGAGTTGAACAACTGATTGTGGTGTATTTACCCACAAACATTCTAGAGGCTTGAGCAGGCAACAGCAACACTGTTAACTTAATTGCGTCATTTCATGAACTACTTTATTACATAAGATTAGTACACAGGGCGTGACTAAGTACAGGTGCCGGATGAGTCCGGAATTACATATGCTATTGGCTTCCGTTGAGCTTGGATAGTCCTTCAGAAAGCCCTTTCCGAGAATATGTTCTTAGGGTGAAGGGTATCACTGCATCAGTGTCAATTATGAAGAAGAGTTCCACTCAGACTTGGAGTTGTCTCCCCACTACAATGGATATGGAAGATGAAGTAACCTAACGTTTCTTTCTGGTTTAGAGCAACTCCCTCTGTCAAAGTTTATATATACTTTGTGGCCTGCAAATAAGAAGCTCAGTTCGATGCCGTGCACGTATAATTCCTCTATGGCAACATTAGGGAAGTGTATAGTTTGGGATATGAATTAAAGTTCCCAGTTTGACCCCTGCCGGTTGTTTTTTTAATTTATGTTCAAACTTCCAATTTCAAACAACTTCTATTCTGTCAAAAGCAAGGCAACATGCAATTTTTATAAAATATTTCTTTTAAAAATGTCTTGAGGTTATTTTTTACAATATTGACAATTTTGTAATGATATAGTTTAACTTGTTGGTATCATTGACATCAACCCTTTCACTCCAATGTTACTTTAATTAAGTTCATTATAGTTTATTGGCTTTAGTGCTGAACGTTCGCCCAGATGAGGAAGGCAATGGGTTCTGTCCTCAGGCCGGGACATACCAAAGTCCTGAAAATTGGTAGTTGTTATTCCCTGCTTAACGTTCAGCATTTAGGGGAATGGCAACAACTGGTTCAACCATTGTCAGTATAATGAGACCGGGCGGAATGCTGTGCTGGGTGCCTTCGGCATGGCATTTTCATTGAGATAGCACTATAAAGTCGGCATCAGATCCGCGCTATCACAAAGAGGCAAGCACACCAACTTAACATGTCTCCTGCATACACACACGGAAGCACGCACGCATACACTACACACATGGAGGCACGTCCTTTAACTACCTTAGCTTTTAAAAGGACGTTAAACAAAATGAAACCAAACCATTAAGGTCTACAGTGGTGAAAGAGTTAACATCAGTTTCTGCATAAGGAAACGTGTAAAGAATGTATTTTATGAGTTTGATTCAGGTGCATCTGTACCAGCTGGTTCTGGAAAACAGAAGTCCTATTTCATACGACACATCTGAAATTGAAGAGTTGTATCCGTTAATGGGTATTGTTGAGAAACCCATTATAGCGTTAATGGAAGGCCGGATCAGATCCCTAGCTGAGTAAGGATTGCAGGTTGGTGGTTGTGGGGTTCCCTTCACATGTATGGATCGAAATTCAAGACTAATCAGTTAAATGATGGATCAGAATTAGAATTTTTATCAAGTGCGCAACAACAACGTAACGTAATCACGTCTTTGCTATATTCTTAGGCAGAAACACCGATCTCAAACACCAACGTTTGGATAATGCTTTCTTCCAACCAATATTTTAGAGGGTATGCGAGTTTTTGTTTTCTGGAAAACGATTCGGGGTGCCCGACATGCAACTTCAGTGTAAACAAAGACGTTCGAAACCTCCTTTGTCTGAAGTTGTCAAATTAGCATAGACGTACGTGTACCATTTTGTATTGTTAGCAAACATTTTTAATAATACTTAATAATAATTCGAGGTTAATTATCATCCGTGGTTATAAGGCATTTACGACCAGCCAATTTCTTTCTCAACTCCCTGGGGTGCATACAGCCGGTGGTGCCATTTCGGCGCTAACAGCTAGCATTCAACAATTCTAGCACAGCCCAACCACGTACTCATTTACAGCAGAGTAGACTGGATCAAGCGGAGTAAAGTATCTTGCTCAAAGATACAACACAGTGCCGTGACGTGACTCGAACCCGCCACCCTTCGGTCACGAGCCCGGCGTCCTACCACGTGGATAACGTGCCTCCTCCTTTTTTCTCTCTCTCTCTCTACTTATAAAATAAACATAGTTATTCGTGTGCCAATTTGTTTTGACTGACGAAATCCTCTTTCTTTATGAAAATCTATCAAATTTAGAAAGCAAAAGTATTGAACTGAATAATAAGAACAGAAACGATTATGCGCAAATTTAATGTTACGAGGAATGTCTCCATACATGATGCTAATGCGTGGGTGTGTCGATGAGGATGAGAGGTAAGCAGTTTTTATTTTCATTAGAAAATTTGTTTTGAACCGTTGAGCTGTACGGTTCAATGAAATAGATCTTCGTGTGTCAATGAATCTATGGTGGCCGACATTCCATTGTCTTTTGGTTGTTAAGATTTCAATTCAATTCAACTTTGTTCTCTTTCACAATACAATGTAAAGAGAAACATATTTACAATATAATATATAATAATTGTAGTGTTCGTAGTCGGTAGTACACAGTACTTCAAGGAGGACAAATATTGTTTTGGTTGTAAACATTTAGATGTTCTTGTGTGATAGTAGGTTAATCTCCATTGTGTTTGTTTGTTAAACAAATTAAAACGTTTGGCGTCATTTTAATTAGTGATGGCGCATTGATTGTCTTCCGTTGTTAAACAAACCTTCTCGTTCCTTTGTTATTTTGTATGAGTGGCGAAACCTTCATTGTCTTAAGTTGGAAACAAACCTAGACGTTCTTGTGCGATAGCTAATTACACGCGAAACAGACACTGTTTAATATAAGTTACATGTAATTGAAAAAAAAACCCACATTTGTTTGTCATTGTTTCTTACTGTTAAAACCTCAGTTTCACTCAATTCTACACGTAAGCCAAACATATTGGACGTCTGTGGTAGATTTGCGTTAGTAGCGAAATCGTATTTGGGTTATTACTACAGAACTGTAGATCACAAACAGACGATAGCGTGTCATTGTGTGAAATACTGAGCGGAGACCTTCGTTTCTAGCTGTAAAACAAATATAGACATTGGTGTGGCCTGGTATATTAGTGAACGTTCTGTGGCCTTTATTTGATTATGCTCAAAGTGACAAGTCGAAAGAAATCCAATAACTTTCCAGGAACACTCATTCAACTGTCAATCAAGTAAGGTATAACGACTTCAGCGAATCTATTCAAATTACGGGGAAATCCTTCCTTCACCGTACGACTGTTGACTGGCCAAACACAAATGAATATATATGTTGCTTCTTGGAACGGGACCGACAGTCAATGTCGGTGTCAGATCGGGAAATTGATTCCTGATGGTTTCACGTAGGTGCGGCGGTTCCAAATTTGTGAAGAGCCACAAATGCTTTGTATTGAACCAACATACGGCAGCACTACCGCGGATACGAACAGGCTAAGAGGCTCCTTAATTGATCCGTCACTGTGTGGAATACGAGATACTGTCACTGCTATCACACTATGATATACCGACCACTCACTGTGAGGTATACAGATCACTGACTGTGTGGTATACCAATCACTGTGACTGTGTGGTATACCAATCACTGTGACTGTGTGGTTTACCAATCACTTACTGTGTGGTATACCGACCACTCACTGTGAGGTATACCGACCACTCACTGTGTGGTATACCGATCACCCACTGTGTGGTATACCAATCACTGACTGCTTGGTATACCAATCATTCACTGTGTGGTATCAGATCACTTACTGCGTGGTGAACCTATCACCCACTGTGTGGTATACCAATCACTGTGACTGTGTGGTTTACCAATCACTTACTGTGTGGTATACCGACCACTCACTGTGAGGTATACCGACCGCTCACTGTGTGGTATACCGATCACTCACTGTGTGGTATACAGACCATTTACTGTGTGGTATACCGATCACCCGCTGTGTTGTTTACCGATCGGTTACTGTGTGGTATACCGATCACCCACTGTGTGGTATACCGATCACCCACTGTGTGGTATATCAATCATTCACTGTGTGGTATACAGATCACTTACTGTGTGGTGTACCTATCACCCACAGTGTGATATACCTATCACTGACTGCGTGATATACCAATCACTCACTGTGTTCTTTACCGACCACTTACTGTGTGTTAATCCAATCACTCACTGTGTGGTATAATAATCACTCACTGTGTGGTATACCTACCACTGTTACTGTGTGGTATACCGATCACTCACTGTGTGGTATACCGATCACTGTAAGTGTGTGGTATACCGATCACTCACTGTGAGGTATAGAGATCACTGACTGGATGGTATACCAATCAGTCACTGCGTGGTATACAGATCACTTACTGTGTGGTATACCAATCACCCACTGTGTGGTATACCGACCACTCACTGTGTGGTATACCGACCACTCACTGTGTGGTAAACAGATCACCCACTGTGTGGTATACCAATCACTGACTGTGTGGTATACCAATCACTCACTGTGTGATATACAGATCACTTACAGTGTGGTATACCGATCACCCACTGTGTGGTATACCAATAACTCACTGTGTGATATACAGATCACTAACTGTGTGGTATACAGATCACTTACTGTGTGGTATACCGATCACCCACTGTGTGGTATACCAATCACTGACTGTGTGGTATACCAATCATTCACTGTGTGGTATACAGATCACTGACTGTGTGTTATACCAATCACTCCAATCAATCACTGTGTGGTATAACAATCACTCACTGTGTGGTATACCTATCACTGTTACTGTGTGGTATACCGATCATTCAGTGTGTGGTATACCAATCACCCACTGTGTGGTATACCGACCACTCACTGTGTGGTATACCGACCACTCACTGTGTGGTATACCGATCACTGTTATTTTGTGGTATACCGATCACCCACTGTGTTGTTTACCGATCGGTTACTGTGTGGTATACAGATCACTGACTGTGTAGTATACCAATCACTCCAATCACTCACTGTGTGGTATACCGACCACTCACTGTGAGGTTTACCGACCACTCACTGTGTGGTATACCGATCACCCACTGTGTGGTGTACAGACCACTTACTGTGTGGTATACCGATCACCCACTTGGTATACCGATCACCCACTGTGTGGTATACCAATCACTGACTGCGTGGTATACCAATCAGTGACTGTGTGGTAACCCAATCATTCACCGTGTGGTATACAGATCACTGACTGTGTGGTATACCAATCGCTCCAATTAATCACTGTGTGGTATAACAATCACTCACCGTGTGGTATACCTACCACTGTTACTGTGTGGTATACCGATCATTCAGTGTGTGGTATACCGATCTCTGTTACTGTGTGGTATACCGATCACTCAGTGTGTGGTATACCGATCACTGTTACTGTGTGGTATACAGATCACTGACTGTGTGGTATACCAATCGCTCCAATTAATCACTGTGTGGTATAACAATCACTCACCGTGTGGTATACCTACCACGGTTACTGTGTGGTATACCGATCATTCAGTGTGTGGTATACCGATCTCTGTTACTGTGTGGTATACCGATCACTCAGTGTGTGGTATACCGATCACTGTTACTGTGTGGTATACAGATCACTGACTGTGTAGTATACCAATCACTCCAATCACTCACTGTGTGGTATACCGACCACTCACTGTGAGGTTTACCGACCACTCACTGTGTGGTATACCGATCACTGTTATTTTGTGGTATACCGATCACCCACTGTGTTGTTTACCGATCACTTTCTGTGCTATACCGATCACTGACTGTGTTGTTTACCGATCACTTACTGTGTGTTATACCGTCACCCACTGTGTGTTATACCGTCACCCACTGTGTTGTTTACCGATCACTTACTGTACTATACCGATCACTGACTGTGTTGTTTACCGATCACTGACTGTGCGGTATACCGATCACCCACTGTGTTGTTTACCGATCACTGACTATGTGTTAGACCGTCCCCCACTATGTTGTTTATCGACCACTTACTGTGTGGTATAACGATCACCCACTGTGTAGTATACCGATCACCCACTGTGTGGTAAACCGATCACCCACTGTGTGGTATACCGATCACCCACTGTGAGGTATACCGATCACCCACTGTGTGGTATACCGATCACCCACTGTGTGGTGTACAGATCACTTACTGTGTGGTATACCGATCACCCACTGTGTTGTATAACGATCACTTACTGTGTTGTATAACGATCACTTACTGTGTGGTATAACGATCACCCACTGTGTAGTATACCGATCACCCACTGTGTGGTATACCGATCACCCACTGTGTTGTTTACCGATCACTTTCTGTGCTATACCGATCACTGACTGTGTTGTTTACCGATCACTGACTATGTGTTATACCGTCACCCACTATGTTGTTTATCGACCACTTACTGTGTGGTATTCCAATAACTGTGTGGTATACCGACCACTCACTGTGTGGTAAACAGATCACTTACTGTGTGGTATAACGATCACCCACTGTGTTGTTTCCCGATCACTTACTGTGCTATACCGATTACTGTCTGTGTTGTTTACCGATAACTTACTCTGCTATACAGATCACTGACTGGGGGGTATACCAATCGCTCCAATTAATCACTGTGTGGTATAACAATCACTCTCCGTGTGGTATACCTACCGCTGTTACTGTGTGGTATACAGATCATTCAGTGTGTGGTATACCAATCATTCACTGTGTGGTATACAGATCACTTACTGTGTGGTATACCGATCTCCCACTATGTTGTTTACTGATCACATACTGTGTGTTATTCCGATCACCCACTGTGTTGTTGACCGATCACTTAATGTGTGACTGTGTGGTATACCGATAACTGACTGTGTTATTTACCGATCACTTACTGTGTTGTATAACGATCGCTTACTGTGTGGTATACCAATAGCTCCAATCAATAATTGTGTGGTATACCGATCATTCAGTGTGTGGTATACCAATCGCTCCAATTAATCACTGTGTGGTATACCTATCACTGTTACTGTGTGGTTTACCGATCACTTACTGTTTGGTATACCGATCTCCCACTATGTTGTTTACTGATCACATACTGTGTGTTATACCGGTCACCCACTGTGTTGTTTCCCGATCACTTACTGTGCTAGACCGATCACTGACTGTGTGGTAACCCAATCATTCACCGTGTGGTATACAGATCATTCAGTGTGTGGTATACCGATCTCCCTCAGTGTTGTTTACCGATCAGTATACAGATCACTGACTATGTGGTACACAGATACTGTGTGGTATACCAATCGCTCCAATCAATAATTGTGTGGTATACCGATCTCCCTCAGTGTTGTTTACCGATCACGTACTGTGCTATACCGATCACTGTCTGTGTTGTTTACCACTGTTATTGTGTGGTATACCGATCACATACTGTGTTGTTTATCGATCACTTACTGTGCTAGACCGATCACTGACTGTGCGGTATACCGATCACCCACTTTGTGGTATACCGATCATTCAGTGTGCGGTATACCAATCACCCACTGTGTGGTGTTGTTTACCGATCACTGTTATTGTGTGGTATACCGATCTCTGTTACTGTGTGGTATACCGACCACTCACTGTGTGGTATACAGATCATTCAGTGTGTGGTATACCGATCCCCCACTATGTTGTTTATACCACTTACTGTGTGGTATTCCAATAACTGTGTGGTATACCGATCCCCCACTATGTTGTTTATCGACCACTTACTGTGTGGTATTCCAATAACTGTGTGGTATACCGACCACTCACTGTGAGGTTTACCGGCCGCTCACTGTGTGGTATACCGATCCCCCACTATGTTGTTTATACCACTTACTGTGTGGTATTCCAATAACTGTGTGGTATACCGATCAGTTACTGTGTGTTATACCGATCACCCACTGTGTTGTTTACCGATCACTTTCTGTTTGGTATACCGATCACCCACTATGTTGTTTACCGATCACTTACTGTGTGTTATACCGATCACCCACTGTGTTGTTTATCGACCACTTACTGTGTGGTATAACGATCACCCACTGTGTAGTATACCGATCACCCACTGTGTGGTATACCGATCACCCACTGTGTTGTTTACCGATCACTTAATGTGTGGTATACCGATCACTGACTGTGTGGTATACCGATCACTAACTGTGTGGTATACCGATCACCCACAGTGTTGTTTACCGATCACTGACTGTGTGGTATACCGATCACCCACTGTGTTGTTTACCGATCACTTTCTGTGCTATACCGATCACTGACTGTGTTGTTTACCGATCACTGACTGTGCGGTATACCGATCACCCACTGTGTTGTTTACCGATCACTTAATGTGTGGTATACCGATCACTGACTGTGTGGTATACCGATCACTTACTGTGTGTTATACCGATCACCCAC